>NC_137982.1:48209138-48489138 GCF_963924665.1 Micromys minutus | reverse complement strand
AATTTAATTTTATTATATGTGTGATGCCTGCACAAATGCAGTATATGCACCATGTGTGTGCAGTACCTACAGAGACCAGAAGAGGGAAGAAGAACCCCTGGAACTGGAGTTACAGCCAATTATGAGCCACCATGCAGATGCTAGAAACCAAATGGGTCCTGTAGGAAAGCACCCAGTTCTGTTAACTTTCTAGCCATCTCTCCATCCCTAGTTAACAACTCTTAAGTGGGTTTAGCACAATATAAAGCCTATACATTAATTAGAAAAGCTAAATATAATATTTCATGTAACATGTAGATTCAGAGCTGCTGAGATGACTTGCCACGGTTCCTGACCACCTGGTGTTGCTCACAGTGATACAAACGTAGAAGGAAAAAACTGAGTCCCACAAGCAGTCCTTTGACTTCAACATGCACACTGTGACATGTGCGCATGTACACACACACACACACACACACACACACACACACACATAGCACTAAATATAAATAAATGCAGAAAATTAGCTAAGATCTTAACTTTCAAAAATTTAGTATGAATAGAATTTCTTAAAAATAAAATCAAAACTGGGGCAATGGGGCACACCTTTAATCCCAGCACTCAGGAGGTGAGGCAGGAAGTTCTGTGAGTTCAAGGCCAGCCTGGTCTACAGAGCAAGTTCTAGAATATCCAGGGCTACACAGGGAAACCCTTTCTCAAAAAAATAAGAAACAAAAACCAAAACATACATACATACATACATAGATAAATACAATTAAAGTATATGACATAGGGGCTTTATTTTTGCTGTTAATACAGCTGAGGTACTATTTAATTGGAGAGACTCCAGTCTATACATACATTGGCAAGGATTAGTGATCTGTCTGTACTGTAGTACACACAGTTAGAACCCACGTTGGTCTGGTTGGTATTCTTATTCTGAAACACAACCACTTCAGAGTGGAGCCTACACAACCGAGGCTCTCCTTTTTTCCCCCTGCCTTTGATGAAAGGCACAAACCTATTATGAGTCTTTTTTTTAAATCTCCATAGCAACGGTGTAGTGAGTGAAGCCCTGCGTGTATCTTACCCGCATGGCTTCCCCTCGGATCCCAGCATGCACTGAGAGAGAGCACTGGCGTGTGGTTCTGATGCTCTCCATGACTACACATAGCACGGCCTTCCTGCTGCTCCGTGATTGGCGGATCAAACTGTGGTCAAAGTTAATTTTCCTGGAACAGAAAACAACACATGCATAAGATGTGATCATACATGCATAAGATGTGATCATACATGCACAAGATGTGATCATACATGCATAAGATGTGATCATACATGCACAAGATGTGATCATACATGCATAAGATGTGATCATACATGCACAAGATGTGATCATACATGTATAAGATGTGATCATACATGCACAAGATGTGATCATACATGCATAAGATGTGATCATACATGCACAAGATGTGATCATACATGCATAAGATGTGATCATACATGCACAAGATGTGATCATACATGCATAAGATGTGATCATACATGCACAAGATGTTCTAATGTGTGATCATACAGAATTGAAGGTTCCGCATGTTCTTCGGGGCTCATCTTAACTGAGTGTGTGAATTAGGGTTGGCATAATGAAAATCAGAAAATATAAACAAAATCACTGGATGAATTTCCCTCTCCCTTCAGTGGTTTTTTTCTTGCTTTATGGAGTGGAGGCATGACTTGTTTAGTTTTGTAGAACTGGGGACTGAACCCAGGGCCTTGGACATGCTAGGCAAGCACTCTCTCACTGAGCCACCTCCCTGCCACCCGCCCCCTAGACTTTAATTTTATTTTGAGACAGGGTTTTGCCCCAGACAGACTTGAACAACAGTGTAGTGAATTTTTTTAATCAAACAACTGAAAGTATTTATCAAATGGTTTTTGATTGGGTAAGGGTAGTAACTAGCTGCTAACATGTAGTCTTCCAAATGAAATATATATATTTCAATATATATATATCAGATACACACACACACACACACAATTAACTTGTAAACCAGAACCCAAATGTCCTAAGCCTTCTTTGGAGGAGATATGGGTCAACCCTCTAAGGAGGGCCCTGTGGTGTATCAGGACCGCCGTGCAGTGTCAGGACTAACCGTGCGGTAATTTCCTTGAGTAATGTCGATACTTCCACCTCATGTTTGGTCACCACACCAAACGAAGCTTTGACTGCGATGGAATCGGATCCAGTAACATTAATCCCAACATCATTCACAATATGGTTACTGCGCCGTCCATAGAGGGAAACGTCTGACTGGTCTTCATAATTCAGTAACTGATAAGATGAAATCCCTTGGGGGGAGAAACTTAATATTTTTCAAACGTCTCAAATTCATCTTACGTAGACTTTAGGTATTACCATGTTAGCACAACTGAAAAATTCTTTAGCTCAAATATTAATCAGACAGCGTTTCAAAGTATATAAAAAGTATCATTCCAGGCAATTTTACTATAAAGAGAAATGATCGAATACTTAACAGGAATTCAAATTCTCTGTTCATATAGCAGAATACATATACATCAATAAAGATCTATTGGGTAGTTGCAAGAAAGACGAATATCCATAACCAATGATTAGCTATCATTCCTGTTTTATAATCTAGCTTTAAAAATTTCATTTCAGGGGTGGGAGATGGTTCAGTTGGCAAAGTGGGTGTTTGTAAGTAAGAATACTCAAGTTCAATCTCCCAGTACCCACATTAAAAAAAAAACAAAAACAAAAAAGCCGAGTCTGTCTACTGTAATAAACTGTAAAATAATTCAAATTACTTCATTTGAGCATGTGAAATGGGTAAGACCCAATAATATCATATATTATATAGGTCAAAATACATCATTTTTTTCCTAAGTACATTTAGTTAAAAACAACTCATAACTGATTTTAAAATTAAGCAATAAGCGATTTGAAACTCTAAAGACTTAAGCATTGTTCACCTTAATGATATTACTACTACATAAAAGTTGATTTTATTCATAAAATGTGTATTATTAATGTAATTAATCCATACAACCTCTGTTAGGTTATTAATGATACAACCCCATCAAGAGTCACTCCCGAACATTTCAACTTACCGGCCGAAATTTCTCGGTCTCCCAGGAGGATATCTTTAAGCGTGAAAGGCGTGGATGTAAATTTGTATCTAGGAAAGAGAAAACACCGCTTCTTTTTCACCACCAAACTCAGGGGTTGGTATTTGTCAGCTTCGCTGAGGCTCGGGACAGGGACTAATCTCCCTCCATCTCCAACCTGCTTAACGAAGCTCTTGGTAGCAGCAGCAAACATATTAATATCAAGACGTCATCAACTGCGACCCTCAGGCAATGAGCCCATTTTTGAAGAAGAGACTCAGACACCAAACTCAGCCTGGCTTGATGTTAAATACAGTTACGCAGGTTAGAACTATAGAGCACACGCTCACCAAGTAGTTTGCCGGTGTGCAATTCACAACAGCGCCTCCCTTCGTGAACTCAGGTGATGAATAATGGATAGCAATGTAAAATGACACACTAAAAGCAAGTCTAGCTTTAACGGCAGTCTTCGGAGCTAAAATATATATAGAAAACGAATCCAAACATTGTCAATGTTTTTGAGGACAACACCGTTGACAGGGCTTTCCCCCCAAGCACTGAACTAGCTGGAAGGAAGCATGAAGTCCTACAGGAAACCGTGGGACTGGGCCCTGACATTAGGCCCAGAATTGGCCTGCAATGATCATCATCCAAGAGGAATTCCTTTACCAGTCCAGCAGGTGGATTTGGCAACAGAAAAGTACTTTTTTGAACGTTCAACAGTATACAGATCCTGACATGAGCATTTCTCTCATCTGGGGTTTTGTATTCTTAGGAAACTATGTGTTAATACCAAATATCAATTCACAGGCTATAGAAAAACAATTGGATGCAGATCTTTATAGGATACTGAAGGCTTTCAGTTACTCTTACACTACATATTAAAGCCACTATGGAGTCTCTGACCCTAAAACTAATGGCTCAGACTACGTCTACTGATCGAGTCCCGCTGAATTGACTTCCTTTTGTTGCTCACTGCTATCCAATTACTCAACCTACAAAAATAGTTTTATAAAGTTTTGGCTTATTTTTAAGGAATTTTTGTGGGCCCATTTAAATTACGTTTTAGAAAAAAGAAAAACCTATACTGTGTTGTATGGCCATAGGTTAGTTTATATATTTTGAGTGTCTCTGTGGTGGTTACAATATGACATTCATTAACACATAAATGTAATAACAATATTGGATAGTAGCCCACATACTTTGTACAGAAATAAAAGAGAAAATAGGCTTAATCGAAGCCCCAATAGAATTAAATTTGGTTTGATTCTAGATACTTTTTTCTTGCTTCCAAGTATTTGTATGAGAATACAACCAAACAAAATTTCATCACAGAACCACCTGCTTTCGTACACCAACCTAAAAATTCTATTTAAAAAAACTTTTAGGAGTCTTTCCACGAGATTTTTCTAGAATTCAATTCTAGAGCATCACGTAAACACAGGAGCCATAGTGTAAGTTCACAAACCTCTAAGACTCTCTGTGGCGCTGTCTGACACACCCACATCACACTCTGAAGGTGGAGCGATTGGTTAACATCACTCCCCAGCGCACAGGTCAGTCGGAAGTGCAATCCTGAAAACGGGTCTAAATCTCAATGCTATGTACTCCCCCCTCATCATCTCCTTGGGGATCGATCCTACATGCTCCCAAAGCAGAGGTTCTAAACCTGTGGGTTACGACCCCCCTGGGGTTGCATTAGAGTAGCAAAACTACAGAAACGAAGTAGCAACGAAATAATATTATGGTTGAGCGAAGGGGGACGGGCGTCACCACAATATGAGGACACGTATTAAGGATCACAGTATTAGGAATGATGAGAACCTCTATCCTAAGCCTGCAGGCCACAAGAGCCTTCAGGCAGCAGCGGGCTCAGAGATCCAGGGCTCTTAAACTATCCTCATCCCAGGATAGCCTGCTGCCCCCTAGCCGACCCTCTGGGGTCTCAAGTTTTGGGGCCATATCTAGAATTTTCTTAGCAATTTAGCATTCGAATTTTCGAATCTTTTTAAAAGTAGTCCAACCCTTAATCTTTCTTCCTTGCTCCTCGAACATGCTAGGCTCAAGGCCTGCTGCAAGCTTTCTCGCCGAGAAGGAAGCCGCCTCCCTCTAAGGACAAAGGACTGAGGCTCTGCACCACTGAAGGCGGGAGGGGAAACTCGGGGAACCAAAGCGGGTTGCAGGCAGGCGCTGGGAAGAGCCAGGTCAGGAATGGAGGCGGGGCCTAGACTGATGGGGGCGGGGCGGGGCGTCAGAAGCCTCGGAAGCGGAGCGGGGAAGAGCCGCGACTGGCGGAGAGGGCGGGACCAGTACGCTGGAGGGGCGGGGCCGGGCGCTGGGACGCTCTGGGAACCCAACTAGGGCGTGGGCCGAAGCCGGGAAGGACAGACTTGGCAGAGGGGGCGGGGCCTGGGGAACCGGGAATGTACCAAGCGCTGGGGCAAAGTGGAGCAGAAACGTCGAGGGGCGGAGCATGGCAGGGAGGGGCGGGGCAGAGAGGGGGTGTGGCCGGCTCTTCCGCGCCGTGGCCCCTCCTCTCCTTCCCTCTCCTCCAGTTTCTACGCTGGAGCCAGGCAGGCAGCGATCCGAGGGGCGTCCAAGCCGCAGCGCAGGCACTGTCCTCTCGGGAACTGGCCAGCGTGGAGAGGGAGGACCCAGATCCGTACTGCTCTCGATTGCTGTGGCCAGCCGTCCCTTCTCGCCATGTCCCACAGCAGGCATCGCGCCGAGGCCCCGCCGCTGCAGCGCGAGGACAGCGGGACCTTCAGGTCAGCGCTGGGCCGTCGAGGCCGCAGGCCCAAGACGGGTGGGCAGCGGGGCAGGGGCGGGAGCTGGCTCTCGGGCAGCATTCTGGGTAAAGCTCCCTCCCCCCGGCCTGGTGCTGGGCCCGCCCTCCGGGCCCCTGGGGGGTCTGCCGCGCGCCCCGCCCCTCCGGTGACCCTAGGCGGCTAGCCGATCCTGAGGATTTGGTCCAGCGTGCCGCACAGACTCGGGTGTAGACGTGATCTAGCCTCCAGCGTCCAAGCCCACCCGGTTTCTTTCAACATCCCTTCCACCGCTCTCAAGTTCTCTGTACAGACCTCTCTACGCTCCTCCGTGGGCTGCAGCACCCGGGGACAGGTGCGCACCCAAGCCTTGCCACTGACCCTGGCTGCTGGGGAGCCGCAGAACCTTTTTTTTTTGTCACCATTTGTGACTGTCAAAATTGACAAGTGGGTGCTTTTGCTTCCTTTTCAGCTTTGACGTGCAAAGCATACGTTATTTTTTCTTTTTTCTTGATTTTGTTTTTGTTTTTTTTTTTTTTTTTTTTTGCAGTTTGGGCAAGATGATAACAGCTAAGCCTGGGAAAACGCCGATTCAGGTATTGCACGAATACGGCATGAAGACCAAGAACATTCCAGTTTATGAATGTGAGAGATCCGATGTGCAAGTACACGTGCCCACTTTCACCTTCAGAGTAACCGTTGGTGACATAACTTGCACAGGTCTGTATGCAGTTCATTCCCCATGACCATGAGGTTCTGGGTTGCTTTTCTGTAAGGAAAAGACTGCTTTTTAAAAAGACAACTGTGGGGGGCATACGCGAAGACCGGAAACTCCAGGATCAACTTCATTTGTTTCGCTCCCTAATTTTGTCTCGCTAAGATGCAAGGGAGCTCAGAAACTCCAAGCATCCCACACACTTTTTCCTATACCTGGGGAGCCTGCTAAAGTTCCTCTTAACAATTAAAAGCTGGAAATATTCTTGGAACTCCGATAGCTAGCTATCACCTTTCAGAGTTACAAAGTTACCAGTGCAGAGGCTAGGAGGCATGGCGTCAGAATTTTCCGAGTTTCCCTTTTTATGGACACATCTGGAACTTTGTATTCTGGGTACCACCCTTGAGTCTGTATTCATGAAAAACCAGGGAAAGGGAGATGACTCCCATACGGTATCCCTCGAAGCTGCAGTGCTCAGAAGCTTCTTCTATATAGGTACTTTGTATAAAATTGTTTCCCCTTTTTATTCATGAGGTAGCAACTCCAAAGACCTTTTTCTAAACCACAGGCCCAAGGTCACACAACACTGAAGTTTTAAAGTTCAGATCATGTCTTCTTTCAGTCCAAGCCCAAGAAAATGGCTACCAGAGTTGCCATTTGCAAATGTGGACATTATTTTCCCAAATACCTATTTGATTGAAATCATAAAAATTGTTGAACAGTTTAATTTATAAATTTTATAAAGAAAGAATTAGAAAAAGCTAAAGTTCCACTGTCTGCTAGTCTGAGCATATCATATATTCAAATATGGGGATCTGGAGTTGCCAATATTCATTGAAGCCACTTCAAAAAACAAAAAACAAAAACTTGAGCTTTTGTAATTTTTGTGTGGGGACAGATGAGCTGTAGGTATGCACTGGAAGTTTCCTTATAGAAATCCAAGAGGTTTGAATTGAGTTACTACTTTAGCTGGTCATTTTTCAGATATGTGGGAGGGATGTTCAAGAAAAGAAATCACCATTTTCCCCTTGAATGCATTCAGGTGAGAGATGAGTAACCAAAGTCAACCATTTTACCTTAGATTTCCTCTCACACAATGCTGTCTTCCTGTGGTAACTTCTCAGCCTTCCCAGCTGCACTTACTACTCAAAGACTATATAATTGTGAGATCTTCGTCTTCAGTCGGCCCAGAACATACCTGCTGTGTGCTTTCTGGGCATCTTTGCTTGGGCCTATTAGGAAAAGACATTTCAGACTCTTGTCCTAAACTCAACCATCTGTTTTTCACTTAGGCTCAGTTTTTTTCTTATATTCCTTTTTTTTTCTCTTCCGGACTCTGTCCTGTGTCTGTGTTGCTTTTTCCTGTCTTCTGGATAACTGTTGAGTCCGCTTCCCTCTTTCTCTCGCTACCTATGCTCCTGAGCAGCGGTTCTCAACCTTCCTGATGCTGCGACCTTTTAATTCAGTTTCTCATGTTGTGGTGACTCCAGCCTTGGAATTATTTTGTTACTACCTCATAGCTTATGAAATTACATACTTCATTTTTTTTTGCTACTTCATAATTTTGCTGCTGGTATGAATCATAATGTAAATATCTGACCCCTGCGTAGTTTGAAACCCACAGGTTGAGAAGCACTGGTCTAGACCATCTTTATCTTTCTCTTGAACTAAACTTTGTAACTGCTGTTTCAGCTTGGAGACTGTGGTACCCATTCTCTGCACTATAGCTAGTGTCCTTAGTTGCATTTTTGAAGCAAAGACTTACAACGTGGCCCAAGTTTTTTTTTTTTTTTTTTTTTCTTTTTTCTTTTCTTTTTATCCTCCTGCCTCAGCCTCCCAAACTCTGGGCTTATAGGTATGCACCACCATTACCTAACTCAGAATGCTTTTTCCTAGCATTCTACATTTAGTGGTCTCCCCATAGCCCAGACTTTTAAAATAAACCCCGACTTGCTAGCACAATTTACAACCTTCTTACAGTGTCAGCAAGGAGCCTCAATGCCACACGGGTACTTGGGAAGAATGGAGATCATCAGGCCCTTCCCAGATGGGGAGGTTAGAGTCTATGCTTTAAGAAGAAAGACTTCCCTGGGAATTTTTATACACACAAAGGTTTGCATAGGACACATTGACAGTACGCTCCACCGCCCCTCATTCTGCACCCCTGTATCTCCGCATCCCTTTCCTCTAGCTCCCGGGCTCTGTTTGTTTTCAGCTCCTTGGGGCCTTGAGAACACTGTGTGCTGGGTTGCAGGGCTCTGCCCGAGGTGTTCTTAGGCCCTTCCTCCCTTGACCTGTCTTCTAGTAGTTCATATCGTTCTCCATTCTGCACAGAAACTTCCTGAGCATCTCCAAAAGTAGCTAAGCTGCTGCTTTTTTTTTTTTTGTTGTTGTTGTTTTTGTTTTTGTTTTTTTTTTTTTTTTTTTGTTTTTTTAACACAGTGTCTGGTGGGGCGCTTAAGGTAGCCCCTAAGTCTCAATCCTCCTGCCTCAGCCTTCTGAGTAGGTGTGATTGCATGGCCACACGTAGCAGGCTGCTGATCTTGTTGCCACCTTACGGCTTGAACTGAGGCTTGTTAAAACATGTCCTTGTATTTCAGCTGTCTGTTAACAGACATTTGGCTCTCAGTCCTAGAGAACAAGGGATTCTGTTTGGTTTTGTGCCATATCCTTCGTGTCTGGTTTAGTAGATAAGAGAGTTTTGAGCTCTGTGTCCTGATACTTGAGAGTCACACTTGAAAACGTTTTCCATGAGTTGGAGGATTTGAACTCAGAAGGAAACAGTGGGCTTCATCATTTACCATATGTGGCAGCTGAAATGAAGATGTATGAAGCTTCTCCGTCTCACGCAATGTGCAATCCTGCCCACTTAGCTTGAACAAGGGCTGTCAGTGGCTTCTTTTTTAAATAAAGCCTGCAAGAGAAGAATTTCTTGTTTGTCTGGGAATGAAGAAGGAGCACAAGGCTGAGTTCTGTTTCGTCAGGAGGTGTGAGAGGGTCGACCTTATTCCCCTTTTATAGAATATACATATATGGAGTAAAAATAGTGTTTTATACGGGTATGCATAAATTCAAGTGAATAGTACTTTTAAGACTGGCTTTAATGTGTCAGTTTCACTTGTTGAGAGTTTTACTGATACAGAGGTATGTATAAGTGGGCGGGGTCAGTATGGAGTGAGCATGCGTACAGAAGACACCAGCCGTGAAACCCGTACTTCTTCGCAGAGACTTAGAACTTTTCTCTCCCGTCTTTATGGCAGGTGAAGGTAACAGTAAGAAGCTGGCGAAGCACAGAGCTGCCGAGGCTGCCATAAATATTTTGAAAGCCAATGCAAGTATTTGGTGAGCTAAATTTCTTTGTATTCCGCCGCTCAAAACTTTCGTGGCTGAGGTAAGATGAAAAATTTTAATATGCTCTCGGAAGCAGCAGAGCGGAGAGTTATTAGCATCTTGACTCCAAAATTCCGTATCTGTGAAAGCCTGCCGTCGTTATAGACAATTAAGCCTATTCATCTGGTAGTTAAAGGAAGGCTGTCCTGAACTAGGTTTTGCTGGATGATGAAGTGCAATCTGTATTTGTGGCAGATTAATATTCTTAGTACAAGTATGTTAATTTTAATTAATTATCTGTAAACTAATTAAGGTATTAGATGGGAAAAGTCCGAGAACTATCTCCGAAGACCAGGCTTGGCCTCCAACTCACAGAGAACTACCTGTCTCTGCCTCCTGAGTGCTGGTATTAAAGGCCTGATCTACCACCACCTGGCCAACTTTTTTATTTTTAAGAGATGGCCTTACTTTGCCTTTTGTAACCTCACTGGCCCCAAATTCATTATGTATCCCAGGCTGGACACCAACTAATAGTTCTCCACTTTATCTTTCTTGATAGATAGACATGTGTCTCTCTATTTAGCTGAAAGTAGTCTTAGGAGTTCTCATTTGGAAAAAGGATCAGGGTATGTCTTTCCTTTGTCAGATACAGAGGGACGTTAAGGAGTGGGCAATAATTCTAGATATTTCTGAGTGGAAATGTCTGCCACTGTCAGCGCTTTTTCAGAGTATTGGTCCTGCAGCACTGTACATCTTATAAATGGAGCCTTTGGTTTCTACTGAGCACACTGTGGAACATGGCCTGCCTTCAGCTTCTCTTACACACACCCAGAGATGCCTCGACTTTACTCTTGTGTAATCTGCCCACAGTTGGTGTTTTTGTTCTCTAACCGGAGAGAGGCTTACAGATTTCGGAGTGTATTTAAGCCCCATCCATGGCTTCCCCTTTCCCGTCACTCTCAAGTTTTTGAGTAAATAGTGAGTGACACACTTACTTTGAAGATAAGTGGTCCCCCGGGCCAGCCTTGGACCTCACAGGAACTGCTTATCTCCTTATGGTCCTGAATATCCGTGACTTACGCTGGCCTTCAGGTCACACTGCCTGTAGCCTGGCTTTTGAGCTCTTCCACCTGTTGGTGACCTTGCTGTTCTATGTAGGCCAAAGGTCATGCCCCAGTGTTGAGTACATGTGTGGAAACCAGCACACAGCATGTTCCCGATGCACGTGGGCACTGGACTTTGTTACCGTGAAACTTTGCGTTTGTAACAGTGAGTTTTGCCGTGTAGTTGTGCTTCTTGGTGCAAAAGATGAGAGTCGCTCAACTGGAGTGAGGCCTACGGTGGCCCGATTTAACGCAGAGGCTTTCTCACCCCTCCACCCCGATTATCCGAGTCGCTTTGGCTTGTAGCATTGTAAGGGAAGACCTGTCTACTTTGTCAGTCTGTGTTGAACATGTTAGTTGGAGGAGGTGGTGGTGGCTGAATGTCGCATCATGGCAGGAATGACAGCTTCAGTTCTTTAGGTGGTTGACAGCTTACTCAAAGCTAGGCATTGATTTCCCAAGTGACCAGCCATTTCAAACTCCCTTGAAGAAACTGTTCTCTTTCTCCTGATTATAATCCCCCCTCCCACACACATATTAAAACCAGATTCATATGGGACACGTTCTTTATGCAAGATCCATCAAAATCTTAGGGGATTATTTGTTGAGCAGATAATGGGGTGAACTTTTCTTGCCTGGCTGTCTGGATGAAAATGCATTCATATCCGTTACCACGCTAGCTGACGTTCCCGGATAATGGCTGTCCTTTTGTTTATTTGTTTTTATAAAAAGTGGTCTTAATAGTAATGTACTTTATCCATTCACACACACGAGAACTTCATACATCTATCATGCTTCCATCATGCTTCTGTCATACTCCCTCCCCTGTGTCCCCTTGTCCAAACCGTCTCTCATCCCAAATTTCTGATCTCTTCTTTAATTATTATTGCTATATGTACTATCTTTAGATTTATCTTTATGTTGATGAGTGTTTTGCCTGCATGTATATATGTGCATGTATACATGTGTACTGTGTGTATACTGTGTACTGAGTGTATATGTGTACTGTGTGTATATATGTGTACTGTGTATACATGTGTACTGCATGTATATATGTGTACTGTGTGTATACATGTGTACTGCATGTGTATATGTGTACTGCATGTATACATGTGTACTGCATGTGTATATGTGTACTGTGTGTATATGTGTACTGTGTATATATGTGTACTGTGTGTATATGTGTACTATGTGTATACATGTGTACTGAATGTGTATATGTGTACTGTGTGTATATGTGTACTGTGTGTATATATGTGTACTGAGTGTATACATGTGTACTGCATTATACATGTGTACTGCATGTATATATGTGTACTGTGTGTATACATGTGGACTGTGTGTATATGTGTACTGTGTGTATATATGTGTACTGCATGTATACATGTGTACTGCATGTATACATGTGTACTGCGTGTATATATGTGTACTGCATGTATATATGTATACTGCATGTATATATGTGTACTGCATGTATACATGTGTACTGCATGTATACATGTGTACTGCATGTATATATGTGTACTACATGTGTATATGTGTACTGTGTGTATATGTGTACTGTGTGTATACATGTGTACTGAGTGTATATATGTGTACTGCATGTATATATGTGTACTGCATGTATACATGTGTACTGTGTATATATGTGTACTGCATGTATACATGTGTACTGTGTGTATATATGTGTACTGCATGTGTATATGTGTACTGTGTGTATACATGTGTACTGCATGTATATATGTGTACTGCATGTATACATGTGTACTGCATGTATATATGTGTACTGCATGTATATATGTGTACTGCATGTGTATATGTGTACTGTGTGTATACATGTGGACTGTGTGTATATGTGTACTGTGTGTATACATGTGTACTGCATGTATATATGTGTACTGCATGTATATATGTGTACTGCATGCATGCCCAGTGCCTGCAGAGGACAGAAGGATGTACTTAACCCCCTGAAACTGCTGTTATAGGTGGTTGTTAGTCATCCTAACCCTATGGGGCCTTGGAAACAAACCCAGGTTCTCTGTAAGAGTAGTGAGTGTTTTTAACCACTGAGCCATCTTTCGTGCCTTTATTATGTACCTTTTAAATATTTTTAAATAAGCAGCAATTATGTGCAAAATACCACAAAAGTTATCTAAATAAGTAAAACATTGGTCCTACAACCAAGTAGTATTCAGTAAGATTCAGAAGTTAGGTGAGGAATGGGCAGACTGTGTGTGTGACATTGAATATTTTATGCCCAAATGACTTTTAAAGATCTAGACTAATATATATATATATATATATATATGGCCCCGAATAGTACAGTGACTCAGAAGAATGAGAGATTATGATCCATTGAAGTAAAACATGTGGAAACAAGGCTTGATGCAGCCCTAGGATAGATCAGATTCCCAAAGAAGGCAGAGGGAAGGGCATGCTCATAGAAGGAATAAAGCAGCTTGAGCTGAGGTGGTTAAATAAAGAATACATTGTCTTTTATTTAGTATCTTGGAGGAAATAATTTTATTGAATAATACTCCTAAATAATGTTTAGCTTTGCAGTTCCTGACCCCTTAATGCCTGATCCATCCAAACAGCCAAAGAACCAGCTGAATCCAATTGGTTCATTACAGGTAAGTTAGTTTTCTATACTATTTGTCTACTGACCAAAAGGATAATATATTTGTACTATCATAAAGGCTAAGACAAGTAGTTGATGGGGGAATATGAATATTTTGTTTTCTTTCTTTTTTCTGTTTTTTTTTTTTTTTTTTCTCTCTTTGTGTACCTGACTATCCTGGAATCTTACTGTGTAGACCAGGCTGGCCTCCAGCTCACAGAGATCTGCCTGCCTTTGCCTCCCAAGTGCTGGGATTAATGGTGTGTATTACCATGCCTGAGCAATTGTTTAGAAACTTTGTTTCTGAGTTGTGATCAGTGCAGTCTGTGTAGCTAGCTTGAAATCATTTTCTTATTAACCTGCTTTGGATTTCCCTCTTGTTCAATATCTGCCTTTGTTTGGTGGAACAGTTAGTTACTCAATCGAAGCAGACTGTGATGGTTGGCATATGCTTGGCTCAAGGAGTGGCACTATTAGAAGGTGTGGCCTTGTTGGAGGAAGTGTGTCACTCTGAGGCTTGGAGACCCTCCTCCTAGCTGCCTGAGGATGCTCAGTCTGTTCATCAATTCCTTCGGATGAAGATGTAGAACTCTCCGCTCCTCCTGCACCATACCTGCCTGGATACTGCCATGCTCTCACCTGGATGATAATAGACTGAACCTCTGAACCTGTAAATCAGACCCCATAAATGTTGTCATTTATAAGAGTTGCCTTGGTCATGGTGTCTGTTCACTGCAGTAAAAACCTAACTAAAACAGAAGTTGGTACCAGGAGTTGGGTATTGCTGTGATAGGCTGATCATGCTTCTGTTTGGAAGAATGTGGATTTGGGGACTTTGGATTTGTAATGCTGTAGAAGGCTTTAAACGGGGCTTAATGGGCTATCCTAGTAGGAATATGGAAGACTTTGCTACTGAGTGTGATTTGAAATGCACTGACTTGGCCCAAGCAGTTTCAGTGGAGAATTTTAGTATGTGGCTTAGAGATTGTTTTTGTAGCATTTTGGTGAAGAACATGGCTGCTTTTTGCTCTTGTCCAAAGAGTCTGCCTGAGATTAAGGTGAAGAGATTTAGATTTATTGCTTTGAAAAAGGAAGAGTCAAAACAGTCTAGTGTAAATTCTGTTGTGTGGTTACTAAAGTTTACCCTTATGAAGAGTATTTTAATGAAAAGGAGCAAGTTGAGAAAGGAAAAATACAAAATATATGGTTTGAGTATTAAAGGGACACCAGGAAGTGAAATGGAGCTGAATCCTGTGTTCAAGAATTTTAAATTGAATTAAGGGAATAATGATGACCTTGGGGCAAGACCCCACCCACCAAGCTAAGTTAACTACAGGCAACTTATTACACACCTTTAATCCCAGGAGGCAAAGACAAGCAGATCTCTGAGTTCAAGGTCAGACTAGAACAGAGCAAGTTCTAGGTGAAGAAAAGTTTAAATCCAGGTGTGGTGTACGTACCTTTAATCCTATGAGACTGGCATACAGATCTCCAAATTCAAGGTCAATCTACAGAGCAAGATCCAGGCCAGCCAAGCTTAGGTAGTAAAGGAATTAGAAAAGAGGAAGCTAGTGATAATGTAATAGAAGGTGGTGGGGGGCACACACATGTTCCAGCTCCTGCAAGCAGCAGAACTCAGCTCTGGCCATGTCTCTGGCTTTATATTCAAGAGGAGAAGGAGACCACTGGAACAATTGATGCTGGTTAGATGGAGCTAAAAAATTAGTGGTGATTAAGAAGAGACCAGCATCACTGAGGTGAAATCTTCTGGGAAGTGCTTTCTGAGAGCACAAAGAAGCTGTGTTCTAGAGACAGCCAAGGTTGTTCCTAGTGCTGCAGCTGTAGTTGGTAATGTGTAAGAGTCTCCCAGGTGGTACTGGCTTTAAAGGCATGAAGGCGTCATGAAGAACAGCTGAGGCTTGGGACTGTGAGAGAGAGGACATGGAAAGCCATTGGTGAAGGTACAGCCCCAGTTGCAGTTGGCAATCTAGGACTGAAGAGGTCATGCAAAGGATTTAAGGCTTGTCACCATGAAGGGAGCCTATGAGAGGCCATTCGTGAAGCCTAGTTTCAACAGAAGACCCCAGTGTATTGGAGATGCCAGTACCATGGGATGATCACCAAGAACAACAGCAAAGGTGTAGTGTGGACCAACCTGAGCTTAAAGTGCTACAGAGGGCAGGGCTGGAGAAGTAGAGCCAACCATTTGGAGGAGCCCAGAAGATCACGTGTGGATCCCAGACATTGAAACAAGAAGCTGTAACATTGAAGCTGCCTTGGAGACACAAAGATGTTAAAGATGCCAGAGCCATGGGATACCTGCTGAGGAAAGCTGCTTACAAGGAGTGGAACCAGCCCAGGAGAAAGAAGGTTGTTGCAGTCAACAAAGATGAAAAAGGAGTTAAAGATCTAAAGACAGCTTTGACATCAGACATGGAGGTGGCAGAATTTGGAGTTTGCCCAGCTGGTTGTCTGTCTTAATTCAAGGATTACAGTTAAGTGATTGGATCGATCTCAGAAGAGAGTTTGAACTTTGGACTTTTAACATTGTTGATACTGCTATAGACTATGGGAACTTTGGAAGTTGGACTAATTATACTTTTTTATTATGTTATCTATGTTTAGGTATGGCCACATAGACTCATGTGTTTGAACAAGCCTATGGGGACCAGGGAGTGGAATGTGATGGTTTGCATATACTTGGCTCAGGGATTGGCACGATTAGAAAGTATTGCCTTATTGGAGGAAGTGTGTCACTCTGGGGGTGGGCTTGGAGACACTCCTCCTAGCTACCTGAGGAATACTCAGTCTGTTCCTGGCTTCCTTCGGATGAAGATGTAGAACTCTCAGCCCCTCCTGCATCGTGTCTGCCTGGATGCTGCCATGTTCTCACCTTGATGATAATGGACTGAACCTCTGAACTTGTAAGCCAGCCCCAATTAAATGTTGTCATTTCCAAGACTTGCCTTGGTCATGGAGTCTGTTCATAGCAGTAAAAACCTAAGACACAGACCGTGGTGCAACAGGTTTATACTTTTCATACCCAAAAGGCTAATAAGCAGTTGGGTAACCAGTTTTCTGCAGTTTCTACATTAACAGTATCATATTTCTCACTACTCTTGTAACCTACCTTTTTCTACTTCTGCTGAGACAGAATTTACACAGAACCTTAGTTGTGTGACTGAACTCTAGAGAAGAAAGATAGATTGATTATGGCTTGATTCTAGCAAAAAAGAAAAGAAAAAAACAACACGTAGCCTGACCATCTTATTGACCCCAGGTTTCCGCTCACTGAGGGCCAGAAGCACCATGAAGGGCACAGAGCTGCATTGGTTTTGCCATTGTGATGGAACACTATAGCGCGTGGGTCAGCCTGTGGGAAAGAGCAGGGTGTTCCTTCAGTTTCCCCCTTGGCCAGTACAGTGGCTCTTTTCAGGGACATGACCAGAAACAGAATCAAAGAGGAACATCACTGGGGTGACTGAGCCATTGCATAGTTAATTTTACAATCATAACCTCATCGATTTTACAGGAATTAGCTATTCATCATGGCTGGCGACTTCCTGAATATACCCTCTCCCAGGAAGGCGGACCCGCTCATAAGAGAGAGTACACCACGATCTGCAGGCTAGAGTCCTTCATGGAAACCGGTGAGCCATTCTTACATTTAGAGGCACGTGCAATGCTTTCAGATGGGGGTTACCATAGAAACTTCGGTCATTTTTTTTTTTGAATATTAATGTCTCTTTTCTACTATCTTTGACTTTCTGAGAATAGTTATATTTCTTAATTTGATGTTTTTAAAATGAACTGAATGGAAATGTAACTGAAAAGACAGGCAAATTGTAGGCTCTATGCTGGAAGTAGTTTTTATTGGATTGGAAGACGGGAGTGAAGGATGAGAGACTGTGTGGCAAAAAAAAAATGTGGTGAGTTTCTGAGGGTATTTTTTCTTAATGGTAGACTATTTGTTTAGTGCATATGAGGCCCTAGTTTTAGTCCCAGAATCATAAAACATAAAATAGAAACAATGATATAATAAATGGCAAAGAGATGATAGAGATTTTTTTTTCTAGTTGCAGCAAATTTTGTATTATAAAGGACATAAACTATGAGAAAAAAAACAGTCACGTTAAAAAATCCTAGTGAGAATCCCTGTGTTAACTTCTCTGGCATGCTCTCGTCACTTCTGAAAAACATCAAGATGGGATTATGGGGGCTATGGGTGCAGGGCAGTGCTAGGGCGTGCCTAGTGTGAGGTCCTGAGTCCAACTCCTCGGTACAGATGAGAAAAGAAAAATAAAATACGTAGAGTTCTACCTTAGCTGGAGATTAGACTCAAGTGCTAGGCCAGTGCCTACTCAGCCGTGGCCAGGTAGCCAGCAGTAAGACACTGTGCCAGAGGCAGGCTCTCCATGTAGTCCTGGCCTTAGGCAGTTGACCAGACCCGGAGTCTCCTTGATCTCTGTTATTTGCTCATTTGTTTGCTTGTTCATTGTGTAGTGGTGCTGGGTATCGTCCCAGTCAGGGCTTCTGTTCCTGCACAAGCATCACGACCAAGAATGGGGAGGAAAGGGTTTCTTCAGCTTACACTTCCACATCGCTGTTCATCACCAAAGGAAGTCAGGACTGGAACCCAAGCAGGTCAGGAAGCAGGAGCTGATGCAGAGGCCATGGAGGGATGTTACTTACTGGCTTGCTTCCCCTGGCTTGCTCAGCTTGCTTTCTTAAAGAACCCAGGTCTACCAGCCCAGGGATGGCTCCACCCACAATGTGCTGGGCCCTCCCCCCTTGATCACTAGTTGAGAAAATGCCTTATAGCTGGATCTCATGGAGGCATTTCCTCAAATGAGGCTCCTTTCTCTGTGATGACTCCAGCTTGTGTTAAGTTAACACAAAACCAGTGAGTTTATATATTTAACACACAGACTGTCATGTGATAGGCAAGTGTTTTATGACTGAGGTATATCCCCAGTTGTTTGGTGGTTTTGTTTTTGAGACAGGGTCTCCCTATTGTGTACCACGAGCTGTTGTGGAACTCACTCTATAGACCACGCTGACCTTGAACTTACAAAGATCCATCTGCCTCTCCTTCCAAGAACAGAAATTAAAGACATGAGCTACCATGCCTAGCTATCCCCAGTTTTTAAATCTATACAAGTGAAGTACAGAAGTAGATTTTTAATGTTTCTTTCAATCCCAGTGTCTTTTATACCTTTGTTATTATTATTTTTTAAATGTGCATGGTTGTTAGCTTATCAGCAAGAAATTATAAGGAAGAAAGTATAAGCAAGAAATAGAAGTTAAGAGTTAGGAATTATAATAAAGTATATTTGATAAATCTAATTGTTCAGAACTAAACCATATATGATTCATGTGCTAGGTATAGAGACAGTTTGTAAGTGCTACAAACTTTCAGTGTATAATTATTAAAGACAAATTGTTGAAGAAAAGAGTCCTGGGCTGGGGAAATGGCTTTGTGGGTAAAGTGCTTGCTGCATAAACATAACCTAAGTTTGGATCCTTGGCACCCACCTTGACCAGCCGTGGGGCTCGCTGGCCAGCCTGTGCTGCTGAAACGGTGAGCTCCCGGTCTAGGGACACCCTGCCTGGGAGACAGACAACAAACAAATTTTATGAAACAAAACAGAAATGGAGAACAGCAGAGGAAGAAAACCAACATCAGCCTCTGGTCTCTCTGCACCCTGATAAGGGTGGGCTTGGCCATACACACACACACACACACACACACACACACACACACATTCTCTCTCTTGTGTGCCTGTGTGTCTTTTACTTTGGCAGCTAATAAAGGTGAGCACAGGGTTTGGGAGGCATGGTATGTTGAGATATACAATGTGTATATATTACAACAAACAGAAATGTCAGTGCAGTAAAAAGTATTGGGCCAGTGTATGAAAATCCTGAGGTATCCACTAACAAAACACAACTCTGTACGCATTTTATCCTTCTCTGTGGACATTGATTTCTAAATCTACTGTTTCTTTCTCTTTATTTAGGAAAGGGAGCATCAAAAAAACAAGCCAAGAGAAACGCTGCTGAGAAATTTCTCGCCAAGTTTAGTAATATTTCTCCAGAGAACCACATTTCTCTAGTAAGTAATAATCAGACAGGATCTGAACACAACTGATCATGTACTGCATATATCCCTTCATTTCTTGTATTGCTGCTTCAGATTTGCAGTGTTTAAAAATTGTTGAGCTATATGTATGTGCCTCCAGTTTTTATTGCCTCCTGGATGTGAGCCAGGGATGGTTCAGGTAAAAGAACTTGGGAGACACAGTAAATTCAGAATTTCTGGATGGGGTCTGAAAACGAGATCTCGGCCAAGAGCCTGACTCTGGAACATTGCTTAGCATGCAGGAGGTCCTAATAAGCAAATAAACTTGCAGAGGGCCTGGGGTGGTGCTTTTATACATTCATTCCTTGGTCCGTTCATTCATCTGCTTGTGTAATGATCGTTTGAGCTTGTCCTGTGTCAGGTACCATGGGATACAGGACATGGCCAGCTTCTGCCTCTAACCAGTTGAATAGATGGCTGAAAGAGAAGTACACTAGAGACGGAGAGTCAGATAATGCAGGTGTATGGCAAGACAGGAACATGGAAGAAGGCATCCAGCCAACAGCAGAGTTTCAGGAAAGCCTCCAGGAGGAAATAACATCGGAGCTGAGACAGGGTGAAAGTAGGGGGAGAAAATTCGATAGTGAAGATGTCAAGCATGGAGTCCCCGGAGTAAAACGCCCTATTTAGTAAAGGCCTGTAAGTGTTTCGTAGATAGATCCAGGTCACAGAGTTGGGGGGTTCTCAAAGAGTGAGGCCAGGCTAGCAGGGAGAGATCTTGTCTTAAATTGGTTAACTAAACTAAAGAGACTATGGTTTATACTAAGGGTAGTGCAAAGTCATTAACGAATTTTATGCAACTTGTTGGTTAGGAAGGAAATCACTTGGTTGGATTATAGGGAGTAAATGAGTGTTAGGACCAGAGAGACCAATGGAATGGTATTACAGAAAGCACATGCAATATGATAACAAAAGCTAAGGTCGGGGGCAGGAGAAATGGAGAGAAATGCATATACTTTAAAAATTCCTTTTAGAGGAACTGGAGGATGGTTAAGAGCACTCACTGCTCTTGCAGAGAACCAGGTTTGGTCCCCAGCACCCACATCTGGTGTCCCAACTGCAGTGGCATAGTCACAGAGTGTATGGTTTGTTTGTAGGGAAACAGAAATGATCTTTTCAGTAGATGCTAAAAAGATACTTGTAGTAGTCATAACTGATAGAAAAAAAAAAATCCAAAAGTATTAAGAGTATGGCTAATGCCTCTGCATTACAATCATCTCATTCAAATAAAAAATAAAAGGGACACTAAGTAAGAGGTTTTTGACAGAACTTGTTCTAGAAACATAGATGACAGGGAACAGAATGAAGCTGGAAACAAGAAAAGGTGACGTAACCTGATTGCTGGAGGCAAATGATCGCATATGTTCCTGTAAACCCCTGGAGAGACGGGGCAATGGACATTTGGGAGGCAGAGAAGCAGAAGTTCAGAGCTGCCTTTGGCTACATAGCAAGTTCAAGGCATCCCCAAGCTACAGGAGACCCTGTCTCAGTGCCAAGGTTACTGATGGCTTAATGTCCAAAACCAGCATCTTTCCACATTACGTAGTGAGAGGAACAACTGCAGGGGTTAGAGAGAAGGTTGAAACCTTGCTTTGGTGAGGAGAGGGCGCAGCAAGGGGTTGTCCTTCGTTTCTGCTGTGACTTTATTTCCTCCCCTACGGGTAGATACACGGCCACTAACACATGCCTGAGAGCTTGCTGATGAGCTTGGCTCAGATGAGGACGTGCTTGCTGTGCAGGTCTGGGGACCTGAGTTCAGAAATCCAGCACTTACATAAAAAGCCAGGCACAACGGCCTGTGAGCCCAAGCCTGGAACACAGAGGCGGAAGGGTTCTTTCTGGTCAGCTAGTCTAGTTGAATCTGTGGGCTCCAGATTCAGGGAGAGACTCCAACTCAAACAACAAGGAAGAAAGTGATTGAGGAAATGGCTCTGTTGACCTCTGCCCCCCCACCACACACACACGAAAGCACATTCTCACACATACTACAAGGATACATACACCATACCACACACACACATATACACATATACCCAAATTTTAAAATTTATAAATAAAAACACATACTTTATGGAAAAATAGAAAGTCTATCTGTAAAAAAAAATTGGTATACTAGAAAAAGTCAATAGTTTTCTTATTTATAAAACCAAGAGCTTTTTTCAATATCTGGGGTAAACTTGAATAGAAATTTGCGAGGATTCATGTAGAAATACTCTGGAATTTAAATTAACATGGCACAGTTTCTTCTTTTCATACAGAGACTCAGTATAAACATATGAAAATGTACGCTGTCTTACTCTATCAGAATTCAGTTTGGAGTTTAGTAGGACTTTACTAAGCATATCTTGAAAAAGGAAAAAGCAAATACCTAAGCACAGCACCTAAAAAGCAAGAATCTGAGGTGGGCTAGGGTGTTTGCCCTCTCTGAGAATAAAGCAAAGTATGGAACTGTAATAAAGCAGGTTACTGGTGAGAGAGTGGAACAGGATTCAGGAGTCGGTGCAAATGCACAGCTGCCTCATGGTGGCGCAGTGGGATTTCATACAAGTAAGAAAAGGGATAGTCCAGGTGCAGTGCAGACAGCTGACAGCCACAGGTGAGGATGTGATGGTCCAGGTGCAGTGCAGACAGCTGACAGCCACAGGTGAGATGCTATGGTCCAGGTGCAGTTCGGACAGCTGACAGCCACAGGTGAGATGCTATGGTCCAGGTGCAGTGTGGACAGCTGACAGCCACAGATAAGGATGCTATAGTCCAGGTGCAGTGTGGACAGCTGACAGCCACAGGTGAGGATGTGATGGTCCAGGGGTGTGTGGACAGTTGACAGCCACAGGTGAGGATGCTATGGTTCAGGTGCAGTGTGGACAGCTGACAGCCACAGGTGAGGATGTGATGGTCCAGGGGTGGTGTGGACAGTTGACAGCCACAGGTGAGGATGCTATGGTCCAGGTGCAGTGTGGACAGCTGACAGCCACAGATAAGGATGCTATAGTCCAGGTGCAGTGTGGACAGCTGACAGCCACAGGTGAGGATGTGATGGTCCAGGGGTGGTGTGGACAGTTGACAGCCACAGGTGAGGATGCTATGGTTCAGGTGCAGTGTGGACAGCTGACAGCCACAGGTGAGGATGTGATGGTCCAGGGGTGGTGTGGACAGTTGACAGCCACAGGTGAGGATGCTATGGTCCAGGTGCAGTGCGGACAGCTGACAGCCACAGGTGAGGATGCTATGGTCCAGGTGCAGTGCGGACAGCTGACAGCCACAGGTGAGATGCTATGCTCCAGGTGCAGTGTGGACAGCTGACAGCCACAGATAAGGATGCTGTAGTCCAGGTGCAGTGTGGACAGCTGACAGACAGTATGGGAGATAATATATTTGTATGTGTGTCCTTGTGTAAATAGATTGCATATCCCAATACCTAAGTAAATCCCAGATTATGGATTGAGCATGAATAGAACTGTCTTAGAAAATACAACCCATCTTTTGAAAAGAATCTTAGGGATAGAAAGTCTTTTTAACTAGAACTTAACATCTAAAATCTGAAAGCAAATGAATTTGACCAGAACTTATGGTACAACCAAAAACTATAAATAAAATCAACATAACTAAAATAAAGAAGTCAGTTTTCTACATGTAAAGCCCATGCATTATCACCAATTTTTAAAAGTCCAGTAGGAAAATATGAAAGAAAAGAAAAAAAAAATACTCAATGTATTCATGCCAAGTAAGATATTTTTGCACCTTTTATGCTGATGAAAGCTACATTCTTTTATTTGATGACTGGCTGATAAAGAAGCACTTTGGTGGGTGGGTGTGTGAATAGGTTCCGAAGTCAACCTGGACGAGTTTCCTGCACTCACTTGGGTATGTGGTAGGGAAGATGCGTATGGATGGAGGTCCAAGGGAACCTTGCAGACACGGTCACATCTCTGCTTTTGCCATATGGGTCCCAGGGATCAAACTTGGGTATTGGACTTGAATCAAGAGCCTTTACCTGCTGAGCCATCTCTCTGGCCCAAGTTGTAAGAATTTATCTAAGTAAAGGCATTTCTGTTGGCAGTGTCTCTCCTAGGCATACATAATACTGGAAAGAAACAGCTCGGTCCTCTAGAAAAGCACCCAGTGCTCCTAACCCCTGACCGTCTCTCCAGCCCCCGAACAACTGTGTTCACTTACACTGGTACTGATGTTGGAACTGTCCCAGTTAGGAACTGAAGTTTCCCTCGTCTCTGCCTTTTAGACGAACGTGGTTGGACATTCCCTCGGATGTACTTGGCACTCCTTGAGGAATTCCCCTGGTGAAAAGATCAACCTCCTGAAAAGGAGCCTCCTCAGTCTCCCGAACACAGATCACATCCAGCTGCTTAGTGAGATTGCCAGCGAGCAAGGCTTCAACATAACGTATTTGGATATAGGTATGCGTTCTCGTCTGCCCTGACATCTTTCTTCTCAGCATCACCTCCCAAGGGCTGGGATTACGGGAGCGAAGCACCACTGTGTCCCACCTCGGTGGATGTTCATTTAATTCAGTTTATACACCTGCGTGTGTGTGCGTGTGCAAGCGTGAGCAAGTACATGTTAAGTGTCATGATTTTAGCACCAGAATAATGTGATATCCCTATTCAAACCTTAGTGAGATATGGAGGCCTAGCCTGACTCTGGGAAGGTCGAGCTTAGGGGCAAGAAGAACCTTAAGGCTGGTCTGTGAACCAAATACAGTGTCTGGATAAACAGCAGCTGATGCAGCACCCGAGGAACACAGGTAGGCAGGTGGTCAGAAGACAGCTGATGAGAGACATCCCATAGTGTCTGTCCGTGTCTTCAGTTTGCTGGCGGATTGGAACTCATGGATAAAGAGCCATCGTGAACAGGACTAAGGGAAAAAAGCAAAACCAGAGAGTGGAGTGTGGGATAAGGAGGAAGGAAGCCTGTGAGGAGGATTTAGATGCGCTGATGGTGCCGGTGACATGCGTCAGACCAGCTTCAAAACTGAAGAGACCTGGGGCAGCTCCAATGCATCTGCTGCCAGTGAAAACGGGCAAAAGAGCTGGGTGTGATGGACAGAATTGGGAGGCTGAGGCAGGAGGATGATCATAAATCTGAGACCAACCTAGCTATAGAGTGAGTTTTACACCAGCCAGAGCCAAGCTACAGAGTGACTTTCTTTAAAAAAAAAAAAAAAAAAAAAAAAAAGAGGAAGGAAGGAAACCAGAGAAACAAGGCACCCGCAAGGTGTCCAACCTCATTACCTCAAAGAGAGATGTAAGCCAAAGCCAAAGGGAAGTGCACCATCAAACCCTGAAACCCACTGCGTTGGCTACAGTCAGGGAAATGGAAGATAGAAAAGTCTGTGAGATTCCACTTTGGAGCCGCATAGGTTGCTGGTCAGATGTAAAGTGGTGACTCGTATGACCAAGCAATTTCACGCCTGGAAATTAAAACTAGGATCCAAGTACCAGTAATCGCATGTTCATAGCACCCAAGTCCCAAGAGCCAAGAAGTGGAAACAGCTCAGGTGTTCTTCAAGGAATGAGTGGGTGAGCAAGCTGTCAGGTATCCATTCGATGAGCTGTCACTCTGACATACAAGGAAGAGGTGGTCTAATGCCTACAGCAGCGCAAACAAATTTGGAAAGCATACTGCGCCAAGTGAAAGAAGCCAGCCACAGACAGCACAGGCAGGGAGGGAGCGGAGGGACTTGGAAGGACAACTGCCTAATGAGTGCAGCTGTCCTGTCGGGTTGTGCAAATGATTTGGAAATGGACAAAACCGTGGAGGAAGTAAATGGCTTGGAATTGTTCAGTTTCAGAATAGTTGGCGTCACATCACTCTTTCTTTCATCGAGGGACAAAGGCCTTGGGTGCAGTAACTAGAAAGCCCATTCTCAATAGACCTATTGCTATTGAGATATGTCCTTGAAATTGAGTGACTAAGTAATGTCATTTAACCATGGTCACTTTAAAAGTTATTATTGTGTGTGTGTGTGTGAGGGGGGGGGGAGGGAGAGAGAGGGAGAGAGACGGGGGAGGGAGAGAGCATGTGTGGGATCATAAAACAACTATGTGGAGTCAGTTCTTTCCTCCCATCTTTACATGGGCCTCAGGGACCAAGCCTCTCTAGGCTTGTGCAGCAAGTGCCGTAGCCTACTGAGCATCTCAGCAGCTCCCATGGCCACTCTAAGTGACATTTGTATTTCAATTTACTTCTTCCCTTCCCTTCACTACCTGTGGTGAATGACTCCGTGGTTGCTGAGTGCATGTTTCCTGGGTTTCTGGGTCTCTTCTGCTCTCTACGGAAAGTGACTTCCTAAGGAAGACAAGGTCTTGCCCATCCTTTAGTAAATGATTCTTCCCAGTATGGCGTGTGCTGTGGTTAATGTGCAAACTCTCTCCAAGTGGTCACATTTAGAGTTTCCTTGGAGATGTCATAGAAATGCAACAGCCAGCTACAGCTTACCTCAGCTTTATTTCTGATTGTGTGGGCGAACATGAAGTCTGACATCAGCATTTCTTTCAGGTTTCTTTAGGTGATTATGAAACAGTTGAGAACTGTTGCAGCTGAGCATGTGGAGAAGATGGTGGTACTTGTCTTATTTTTGATTGATTTTTTTATTTGATTGGTTGGTGGTTGTTCGATTTTCCCCCCACACACTTGAGTATCTTGCTTTATAGCCCAGGCTAGCCTAGAAATGGCCTTATGCTCCAGACGAACCTAGAACTTTGTGTGGCTTAGGCTGGTCTAGAATTGGAAATCCTCCTGCCTCCACCCAAGTGCTATGGAACTCAGGTCTGAGCAGGTCTGAGCCAGCACATCCACTCCCTGTTGTTTGCTTAAACATTGATGAGTGACTGAGCTAAGGCATGGTGGATGCTTCGTGACCAGTGGAGACAAATCGTCTTCTGAAGGATTTGCTTCACACGTACCCATCACTAACTGTCTGGTTTGTTGTTACAGAGGAGCTGAGTGCCAATGGACAGTATCAGTGTCTCGCAGAGCTGTCCACCAGTCCTATCACCGTGTGTCATGGCTCAGGCATCTCCTGTGGCAATGCGCAGAGTGACGCTGCTCACAATGCCCTGCAGTACTTAAAGATCATAGCAGAGAGAAAGTAGACTCGAGCAGCTTCGGAGGCCTTTCCGCGGCTCGGAGAAGTTTCCCTCACACCTCTTCCCAGTAGAGCAGTCACCGTAATGTATGTCTGCGTGTCCTTTCCAGATCTCTTCAGGTTCCGTCACCTTTCCAGATCTAAATGTCTCCTGGTAGTTGTTGCTAAGCTCTTTTTAAAGGCTTCGACTTTGTAATCGTATATCGTGTTTATAAACTTTGTACCACAAGGCTGAGTGTGGCATCCATTTGACACATAGGCTGAAGCATGTTTGACTGTCACAGTGAAGGAAGCAAAGAACCGCCAGCAACAGTCTGACTGGTGCTTAAACTCTTTTGTGCAAAGCTTTGTGACGTGGATTCTGAGGAACCCTTTTAGACTAGAGTGTGGAGGCTTGTGACGAATGTCATTGCTAAGTTTCAGGGAACATGGTGGGTTTGCCTTGTATTTGAAACCACAGAATAAATAGCTGTTCTTATAATGGGGACTCTGCTCATTTTATTAAACAGCTACTCACTTGATCTTAGCTTTATTCTTTGTAGGCCAACTTTCTTAGGAACATGTTCATGTGTGTTGTCTGAATGCCACTAGTTTACTGTGGAACGTCAAAGGATAAAAAAACCTGTGGCCTAAAAAGACCTGCAAACATATGTACTGATTAAGAACTGTATGTATTGATTATGCAACTGAGGCCTTTGACAGAACCATCTGTAGATGAGTTTGTAGTTTTATAAAGCGCTAACAAAATACACACAGTAGCACCTGAAACCCTTCCAGTTCACTCAGTTCTTTTATAAGAATATTTCAAAGACATGATTTGATTCGAAGGTTAGGAAAAGGCCAGAGAGATGGCTCAGTGGATGCAGGAGCTTGCACACAACACTGACAACTTGGTCCCTGAACCCACATGGTGGAAGGAGAGAATGGACTCCCCATGTGGTGTTCCGTATGTGTGACTTACACACACACACACACACACACACACACACACACACACACACAATCAATCAATACATGTGAAAACACATGCATTTTAAGTTACAGTGCTCTGCTGTATTTAAGGATAGTAGCAGAAAGAAAGTAGGTTCTAGCGACTTAGGAGATCTTTCCACAGTGCATGAGAACTTTCCCTTGCATTCTTCCCAGTAAAACGTGTCTTTTTGCATTTCCTTTCCAAATCTCTTCAGACCCCGTCAACTTTCCAGGTTTAATTGTCTCCTGGTAGTTAGATTCTTAAGTGTATGATGATTTAGTCCCTTCTGGGAATGTTGCTAACATCCACACCTCAGCTATCAAGACTTCTTCATAATTCCCTTAACTGGAGAGAGCTAGGTCCCTGTTAGTCATTCTTTCAAGAGCAGCCTGCATCGCACCATCTTGCCCCAAATTGAGATAATTAAAACTTTCATCCTAGCTTCAGAGTTCCCCACACGCAGCTGAGGCTTCCCTGGGGGTATTTTGTGTCGTTTGAATTTGATTTGGGATTTTTGAGATGAAGGTCCCCCTAAATAGCCCTAGCTGTCCTAGAACTCACCATGTAGGTCAAGCTGGCCTTGAACTCACAGTAATCTACCTGTCTTTCTCTCAGGTGCCGGAATTAAAGGCGTTCCATTATACCCAGCCAGAGAGTTCCTTTGTGACTACATTATGATTCACAGGGAACCATATGATGTTTGGAGAAGTGGTTTCAAGAAAAGGGAACCAGTGGGATTTTATACCTCATTCTCTGCCTGCCTTACAGGATGTGAGCCCCACTCAGTGGTGGGAAGCAGGGTCCACAATCCCTAGGATGCTGGAATCCCACATTTGCTGCAAGTTTTACAAGAAGTGAGCTGAGTACCATGGTAAGCACCATGGTTGAGAAACACGGAAGGTACTGGTGCTTAAGAATAATAGGGCAGACCAGCTATAGCTAAGCACCGCTGGAACTGTGGAATATACAAGAGTGATTTCATTAGATTCTCTGTCTGGTTTTATGTTGAGGTCTTTGATCCACTTGGTCTTGAGTTTTGTGCAGGGAGATAAATAGGAACTATGTGCATTCTTCTACATGCAGACATCTGGTTAGACTGGCACAATTTGTTGAAGATCTTTTTTTTTTCTGTTGTATGGTTTCGACTTCTTTGTTAAAGATCAAGTGTCCATAGGTGTGTGAGTTTATTTCTGGGTCTTTGATTTGATCCCATTAGTCAACCTGTCTGTTTCTGTATCAATACCATGCAGTTTTTATTACTATCGCTTTGTAGAATAGCTTGAAGTCAGGGATGTTGATACCTTCAGAAGTTCTTTTATTGTTCAGGATAGTTTTGACTATCCTGGGTTTTTGGTTTTTTTTCCATGTGGAGTTGAGAATTGTTCTATTAAGGTCTGTAAAGAATTGTGTTGGAATGTTGATAGGAATGGCATTGAATCTGTAGATTGCTCTTGGTAAGATGGCCACTGTCACTATGTTAATCCTAAGGATCCATTAGCATGGGACATCTTTCCATCTTCTGAGGTCTTCTTCAGAGACTTGATGTTCTTGTCAAACAGGTTTTTCACTAGCTTGGTTAGAGTTACACCAAAATATTTGATATATTACTTGTGGCTATTGTGTTGTTTTTATGTTTTTTTTTAAATTAAGTTTGCTGAAGGTGTTTATGAGCTTTAGTTCTCTGGTATTTTGGGGATCACTTGTGTATACTATCACAGCAGTGGGATATGGAACCTGAAGTGGCCCCTCCTGTAGCCATGCAGGACTCCCAGGGGAGGGACAGGGACAGCAACTCACCCACAAAACCTTCAACCCAAAGTTCAGGGACAACGATGGAGCAGAGGCTGAGGGCATGACCATCTGATGACTGGTCAACTTGAGACACATCCTATGGGCAGGAACTATCCCTGACACTATTAATGGTGTTTGGGTCCACAATTAGCCGAACACTGACCACTCAGACCTCAGTCTCAGATATAATGAAAATTTATTGAACACTTGATTCAGACTGACTGATCAGGATCATATAAAAGGACTTGGGAGCCTAATTGTGGAACCAGCTTGTTCTAAGGGCGGGCTTTTTTTTTTTTTTTTTTTTTTTTTGAATAGGAAAAACGGGTTTGAAGGTTTAAAAGGCAAGGAGGGAAGTTCTGCAATATGTTTGGCTAACTCACAAAGTATTATCAACTAACCTTTAAGCTGATTGGTCCTAGAAGTAAGAGGGGTAATATACAAGCAGTAAACAAGGGAACTCCAGGATATTTACATGACAGCCATAGCTTTTCAGCTTATTAGTAACATTCTTTAGTGTCAGTTAAAGTGATAACTCCTAAAAGGTAAATAAACTTAATTTCACCATATGAGCCCCATGGGGCGACCTACAAAACAACTACAGTTATATATCACTGTATCAAACGATACTTTGTTATGCTTGTAGACAGAATGGCTGGGCCAGGACCCCTAACCGAAGCAGAAAAGATTTCCTTTAGCTCAGGGTTTGAGACATTTCAGTTTCAGGTTGGCTGGACCCCTTTGCTCTGGACTTGAGATGAAGTGTGATGGGGCAGTAGGATAAGGTGGCCCCTCATGGAAGCCAGGAAGCAGAGAAAAGTAACGGGAAGAAACAAGGGCCAAAATGTACCCCTCAAAGACACAGCTCTGGTGACCCACTTTCTGTCTAGGCCCACCTCTTACAGGTCTGTCTCCCAATAGCCTACTTAAAATTTTAACTTGTTAGTAGATTAAATTAGTACATTTGGTCATAACCTTCATGACTTCATTGTCTCTGGGAACCTCAGAGGCATACCCAAGAAGGCTGTACTCACCCCTGGTACATTGTCACAGAGATACATTGTTACAGATCTAATTGACAAAATAACTGTCATAATTGGATGCTAAGTGGGAACCCACACAGCATAGAGACAAAGCCAAGGACCACACCTAGAACCAAATGGCAAAAACAGCAGAAGAGGTTCAAAGAACTTAAAACTTTAATTAGGTTCTGCAGAAGTCATCGCCTCTGTTGAGAGAAAAAAAAAAGATAATTCTTTGGCTTCTGTGGCAAGAGATGTGATAATAATAGAGGCCAAGTTGGAGCTTTAGAAACTAATTCTGTCCCCATCTCAACATATAAACAAGATATAACATGTGTGAGAAAATCAAACAAAAACTAATATTTCTTTTCAGAGTATAGACATTAATTTCATTATCTCCGTATGTGTTATGTGTATATGCTTAACATGTTTATGCACATACATGTATGTACAGGTGCACATGCATGTGAAGGCCACAGGTCCATGTCCAGTGTCGTCTTCCATTGCTCTCCATTTTAATTTTTCCCTCACCAAACCTGGAGCTCATTGCTTCAACCAGGTGGTCTGGCCAGTGAGCTCCTGGGATCTGCATGTCACAGTCACCCAGCCCTGGCATTACAGACGTGTGCCTCCATGCCCCAAACACGCGAAATAAACAAAAATGCTATGAAAGAGACCTCATAACATTTGTCAAGGGCTCTATTGGAAATCCACCTTCTAAGTACTGGGGCTCTGAACTCAGGGGCTCACACATGCAAAGCAGGCACTTTACAGAGTGAGCCATCTCGTCTCCTGTTAATGACATCTCGAAATGATTGAAGATGGTTTAAGTCACACACTCATTTAATCCAATCTAGACCAAATGAATCTGTCACATAACCTCCTGCAGGCATCCTGCCCCAGCAGCTACGTCATAAAGTCTTGATCTTCTGGTTTTAATTGCTTTTCATTCAGAGGCAGTGATCCACCTCAGAGTTGACCATGGAGGTCCCTGAGATCTTTGTAGCCACTGCTGCCCCCAACCCCTTCTCCCCTTTCTTATTTCACAGCCTGCTCCCTAGGAGTCGAACCTTAGATACAAAGTTATAGTGGATTGGGATCAAATGATAGCTATAAATCATATAAAATTACAAATCTGGGCCATGCAGATTTCTCTACAGAGCATATTATCTTTTTCACTTTATTACAGTTTCTAGAGAAGGGATGAGTTATAATTTTGTAGTTAGTCTTTTTTTTTCCCTCTGTAGACTGCATTTTATAGATTTATATGTGTGTATTTGCATTTAGAGAAGATTGCATGTGGGCTACAGCAATGCTCACGGGGTAAAGGCGTTGACTGCAGAAGCCTGACGATGCCTTTAGTTCAATCCCCAGGTCCCACAGAGAACCGCCAACTCCCAAAACTTGTCATCTGACCTGCTCACGCATACATGGCACTGACATGTTCTCTGTAAGCAAACATTTTATAGTAAGTATTTTACCAAAGGATCACCGTGAGCAGTGCTGAGTCCACACTTTTGAACTACATCACAGTCTTACAACATTGAAAATGCCGAAGGAGCGAGTCGAGTGATATGAGTTCTAAGATGGAAGGGCTTCACCCTTAAGGGCTCAGTGTTAGGACTGAACCTTAACGAACAAGAGTAATGGAGTTTATTTTGATGCTTTGACATTCAGGTGACCCTGCAAAATAAACTTCTGGAAATAATTAATGTGGTGGTTTGAATATGTTTGGCCCAGTGAGTGCCAGTATTAGGAGGTGTGACCTTGTTGGAGTAGGTGTGGCCTTGCTGTGTGGAGTGTGTTGCTGTGAGGGTGGGCTTTGAGCGCTTCCCCCTGGCTTCCTGAGGGTGCCAGGCTTTTTTTCCTGTTTGCTTTTGGAACAAGAAGTAGAACTCTCAGCTTCTCCAGCACCATGCCTGCCTGGACACTGCCTTGCTTCCTGCCATGACTGAACCTCAGAACCAATAAGCCAGCCCCAACTAAATGTTGTCCTTAGACTTGCCTTGGCTATGACGTCTCTTCACAGCTGTGGAAACCCTAACGAAGACAATTAAGAGCGTCATTTATCCTGGCGTGGGGCAAGTGGAACCAGGTCACTAGACAAAAACTGGGAAGGTTGGGTGGACTCAGAAACCCTGGTAAATTCTCACAGCTGAAAATGGTAGGCGGTTCATCTACTCCCAACACGGTTCCTGTCCTGGAACGCGTGACCGTGATACCCTACATTAGGATCATGACAGCTAGTCACATAGCATGAACACAAAGTTCTCCATGCTAAGGAGGTTTCTAGATGGGCCCCGAGGGCTTAGCCAATAAGCTTCCCTTCCTACAAAAGATATTTGATCTCTGGTAAGTTGCATGCACCCAGTTTCTGTGATGAACAGTAAACAGTTTGGAACAAGCAAGGACTGTCTCTCTCATCAAGAGATGCCATGGAGGAAGCCTTTGTCAGACAGAGCCACACCACCTAAGTCTCTCGCAGAAGGCCACTCCTTTGCCCTCTGGACATGGACACTCACCCCTGAGCAAAACCAGAGTCTCCCCTCCCCAATGGCCCTAGGCATTGCTCGCTTGAGGGACCCCTCATTCGATACTCCTCAGGCTTCCTAGTGGTGTCTGGGTGTTGGGGAGTTAGGGAACCCCAGCTTTGGCCTCAGCCCGCCTCATTTCTCACGCAGGCAGGGGGGCCCCATTTCAGTTTACGTTTGCAGCCTAATGCCTCCCATTTTGTCTACCCAAGCAGGGTTCACACCCCCAGGGGCAAGGTGGAATTCGGACCCACACCCTGATGACTTGACTGGCTTGACAACCTACTAGGAATTACATTGTTGGCAGAGTACAATGATTCTAGCTTCTAGAAAAGACAGTGCCCTGAAGGAAGTTTGCTCTTGCTGGGCATGAGGTAATCCAAGGTTGCATTATTTGTATTTAATTTTCCATTTTCTTTTTAAATTTCATTTCATTTAACTAGTCTTGTGTTTCGGGTGAGAGATAGGGTGGGTACACTGTGCCATGGTGTATATGTGTGGAGGCCAAAGGGCACCTCTGTCGACTTGTTTTTTTTTTTTTTTCCAAGTGTAATTCTAGCAATAAAGAGGTGGAGGCAGGAGGGTTCAGGTTCAAGGACACCCCTCATCTGCCTCTCCAAATCAGCCAGGGCTACAACCTTTTTATCTAAAAGAAGAATGGGAGGGAAGGAGGTTGGTTTGCATTTATTTAGTGTGTGTGTGTGTGTGTGTGTGTGTGTGTGTGTGTGTGTGTGTGTGTGCCTGTGTGTGTGTGTGAATGTGTATGTGTGTCTTTCTGTGTCTGTGTGTGTGTGTGTGTGTGTGAGTGTGTGTGTGTGTGTGTACTAGTGTCATGGCATGTGTGAGGAAGTCATAGGTCAATCTATGGAAATCACTTCTTTCTTTTTACCTTATGGGGCCCAAGGACTGAACTCTAGTCACCAGGTTGGCAGCAGACACCTTTACCCACTGAGCCAGTGGAAATTAAATTTTAGAGGTAAAGTTTCTGCACAGAAACCTCTAGTCAGAGGTACCTGGGTTAGCAAAGTAAAGTCATAAACACGGCTAGCGGGGGCCTGGGACCTTGCACACAACTTTACCTACTTAGAGCTGGAGTACTTTGATGTGACAGTGAGTCTTGGGGCCTGGGGGCAACTTTATGAGGCTTGCTGGGTGCATCCCATGATGAGGCATGAATTCATACACTGGTGTTTGGCCGAAAGCTGGACCACTTACTATTCCAGCTAAACCCCTGCCTTTGAAGATCTTACAAATCCATGACAGCGAGATTGCCTCTCTAGCTCTAAAGCATGAGTCTCTGGAGTTCCGTGCTGCATTGGCAAACTTGGGAAGTCTTATTTATGGTCGTGTGGGCCAATGCCTGATGCCTAATAGTAAAAGGCATGCAAAGCTAAGGGCTGAAACGCTGTGTTTCTGCACAGATGTGTTCCTGACATTGACAAAAGCTGGCCATTATGTGGGCCAAGGTTGCCATTTATGTATTGATTTTCTTTCTCCTTCCTTCCTTCTTTCCTTCCCTCCTTCCTTCCTTCCTTCCTTCCTTCCTTCCTCCTTCCTTCCTGTACTTATATATTTATTTATACAGGGTTTCAGTATGTAGGTCTATGTAGACCGCACTGGCATTCACAGAGCTCCATCTGCCTCAGCTTCTCAAGTGCAGGGATTAAAGGCATGTGTCACTAGGTCCATTGGAGGTGAACTGCCATTTCTCTTCTGCTTGGTTGTTGCTGTTGTTTGCTTTCTGATTTTCATTATGTGTACGGGTGTTCTGCTTGCATGTACCTCTATGCACCACAAGCATACGGTGCCCACAGAGATGAGAAGAGGCTATAGCTTGCAGCTGGAGTTACAAACGGTTGTGAGTTGCCATGTGGGTCCTGGGAATTGATCCTGGGTCTTCTAGAGGAGGGCCTACTGCTCTTAACCACTGAACCGTGTCTCTAACCCTGTACTTTACAATTATCCGCCTTATTTCAAAGGCTTGGTGTCCTTGATGCTAAACTTGAGACATCCTGATTCCAGCTTGTACAGAATTTGACCGTGCTCCACACTAATGTCTAAAAACGAACATACGGCCTTGGCCGGGGGTTGCGGGGTAGACAGGTTCCTCGGTATGTAAACGATAGAACACTTTCCTAACGCGTGAGACCCAGCATTCAGTGCCTAGCACACCACTCCAGCAGAAGAATGAAGAGGTTTCAGTATGACTTAAAGGCATCCTTGAGCCTACACATGCCTCATCTCCCGGTATTAAATAATTTATTTAAGTAGCTTCCATGTCTTCGTTTAGAAAACGATGCCCATTCATTCATAATTCACAGCCCTGTGGTCATGTCTGCAACAGAGTTCTGAAGGACATCTAGTGCCTGCTAAGGGCATCTGCACAGTGGTGTTTTAGGAAGCACCGGGAGCCAAAAAACTCTAAAGAACAGCACTGAACTTTGTTCCACTGTGGTGTTTACCCTTTGTTTTTATGATGCTGAAATGAAACTGCACACTCTTCCGCTTTGGCGCACTGCATGTGACAAAAGCACTTGACCACTGAGCTACGCCCTAAAATAAGGGACCTCGAGGTCAATAGCAGGTGTCAAGTAGGACGCAGCTACTTTGTCAAGTATTTTGCCTGGATTGTCACAGTTAGTACCTGGGTCCTCTGATGTCCCGAGCACACGTGGTAGCAGTGTGCTCAGCATCCACTCCCCACAACACCAGTTCCCTCAGCAGGACGCGTTGTTAGAAAGACGAAATAAAAAAAGTGTGTATGAGGAGCTTTGGAGCCCTTGAGAGGCCCAAGGAAGACCAGTTCTTTATAAAGTTACACAATCAAGATGGCTCACTGTGCTGTGCACTCTTTCTGCGACTGGAACTGGAGGGATAGACAGAATGAGCAGCAAGCGTTGGCTCTGAAGGCAGCATCCTCAGGTTGTTGATGGCTTTCTCTGACTCTAGGGATCACTTCTGATGTGATTCGTACTGTACTATCTGATGGTGGTTTGAATAGGTTCTGCCCCCATAGACTCATGTGTTTGAGTGCTTGGCCCATAGGGAGTGACACTATTAGGAGGTATGGCTTTGTTGGAGGATGCGTGCCACGGTGGGGCAGGGTTTGAGATCTTCTATGCTCAAGCTGTACCCAGAGTGGTACACAGTCTCCTTCTGCCTAAGAACCAAGATATAGAACCCTCAGCTCCTTCTCCATCACCATGTCTGCCTGCATGCTGCCAGGCTTCCTGCCTTGACAACAATGGACCAAGCCTCAGAAACTGGAAGCCAGCCCCAAATAAATGTTTTATTTTGTAGGAGTTGCTGTGGTCATGGTGTCTCTCCACAGCAGTGAAACCCTAACTAAGACAGCGGTCTTTTATCATAAGAGACTCCCAGAGTTTCTATTGCTGTTAGAAATCCATAAAGAATTTATATGTTCAGGAGAGAAGCTGGGGGCTCTTCAGTTGTCACTCAATTACCACTGTTACTATATATAATTTAATTATATATTTATATATAATATTGTTAATAACAGTACGTGACTTGTACCATCTAGATTTGTGTTAACACTTGGTGGGACACATGGACACATTTCAAGGAGAACGTGCCATCTGGGAATGTGAAGGACCTCAGATAATGGTAGTGAAGCCTACCGTTTTTTTCTGACGTGAGTTTTGTTCAAATGTTCCTTCAAGGATTTGACACCCACACATGCACCTTTTATTTTAATTATGATCTCTCACGTACAGATCTAGACTTAATTCTCTTAACATATTGTGTCATATATTTTCACGTGTCAAGATCATAAAATGATGTACAGGACATACTCCATCTTCTCCGAGTTTTTACCTTTGAGCTAAAGCTAGTTAGCAAATTCTTTAGCTATGGGCATTTCAGCCTATTGGCCACTAGGGGGAGACATTCATGGTCTAGGCCCATTTCCTGAATTAATTCTGCCTGACCAACAAGACTCATTTGCCTGTAATCCCTGAGAACAGGCAGGCGGCTTATGCATTTGGAGGCAGATTTATGTGAATTTGAGGCCAGTCTTGTCTAGATGGCAAGTTCTGGGACTATCAGAGTTATACAGAGGAGACCCTGTCTCAACAAAACAAAACCCATCAATGATCCCAGAAATATTGTTGATAAACTATTTAATTTGAACAAAATGTGACAATATCAAGTGTGTATATGTGCAGGGGGGTGTACAGGTCAGATGACAATTTTTCGGTTGTTTCTCTACTCTGCACTGTGAGCTCTTTTATCCCCAGAACTGTCTTGACAGACCTAGAGTAAAACTCTGAGGCTGGTCCGTACTGCCTTGGTTCATATGAAGAAGACATTAAAACAAAATTTTAATGTTTAATTATACCTGTGAACATGACTGCTCTTTCTTGTGTCGTATACCCTTTAATCAATTTCTGTAGCAATAAATGATAATTCGCTGAGAGGGACCCTGAGGGTGCCCAGGTCTGGAAGTGACCCATGAAAGGAAGACAATGAAACCCCAGACTCACGTCATCAACCTGAATCAGTCCCGTGACATCCCCCACTAAGGATGGGCTATTAACTGGGAGCTAAAGAAAATGGTCTAGGGAGGAAAGGGTCTGCAATAATCATCTGGGGGAACTTGAGTGAGGTCTGCCTCTATAGAAAAAGGGTGGGTGAGGTTGCCCCCACAGGTAGCAAAAAAGGTCACCAGGTTGTGAACAGTATTCACTCCCTGCCTTCTGGACAGGAAAACAGGTAACCTCTCCCTTGAGGAGAGGCCTCTGAGAGTTTAACATTCTTGGTTCTTCAGTACTCTGTGAGTGCAAGAACCTTTGTGCCCCCAACAATTAGCCTAATACAAACCTCTTGTCAAGGTTAATCCCTATCAAGGTGGTTATTCGACGAGGGCAGAATACTATTTTACTTCAAATGAAGTCCAGGTTTAACTTCACAAGTTAAACAAAATCTTCACTCTGGAAGTTCACAATAGATAGGGAGAAATTTTCTTTCATACAAATGAGAAATAATGTTTCTTAAATTGTATTCACAAGTTTGACTGACCATTGGTATGTTTGTATAACAAACTATTTCTCTCTGAAGGACAGATACTGACCTTCTGTAGGACACTGTAAAACAGGAAGGAAAGCCACTTATTAGCACTTTGTAACAGTAGTCATAGGGAGATACCAGTACATTGTCATCAAATGATGCTAATGAGCAGTCTACCATTGACTCTACAGAACACAGGCTCAGTGCCCATGAGACCCATAATCCGAAGTCAAGGCACCCCCTGCCCAGAGCTCCTTCAAGAAAGGAGGGCAAAGCAAACAGCCTCACTCAGGTCAGGGGACCGTCCAGAGGCCAGTGCAAAGCTAGTGACCTCAGAGGGAGAGAGCAATGGCAGCGTTTAGTGCAGCACAGAGGAGGAGCCAAGTGCCCACTGCAGCTGCAGGGAAGCCAACCCTGGAGTACCCAGAGATGCCTTAAGGCTCAGCATCACTGGAGTGGACAGAGATGCCTTGAGGCTCAGCATCACTGGAGTGGAAGGCTGGTCTGTGGGGATGGGGTGGGGATTGAACTGTGGTCAAGAGGCTTAACCCAGGGTTGGGAGAGGGCATGAGCTAGGGCTTGAGATCTAAAACATTTGGCTTGCAGAAGGTGTAGAAGAAACTGATTGGGCAAGTGCTACAGCACAACTCGCAAACTAAGACGAGTTACCTTGTTCAGTTAACAATACAAATGGCCTAGTAATATTTATCTATGGGAGACCTATTTGAGATCAAAAGTACAAAAGGGCAGGAAATACCCGTGTAAAAGTAAGAGGTGGCAGTTTTTATGAATCACAGATACTTAGAAAAGCAGTTTTAATATCTGGCAACATGTGATTGAAGAGACAAGCATGGGGCGGGCAGAGAGGAGCACGGTGAGCAGAGAGGAGCACAGCGGGCAGAGAGGAGCACAGTGGGCAGAGGAGCATAGTGAGCAGAGAGGAGCATAGTGGGCAGAGAGGAGCACGGTGAGCAGAGAGGAGCACAGCGGGCAGAGAGGAGCACAGTGAGCAGAGGAGCACAGCGGGCAGAGAGGAGCACGGTGAGCAGAGAGGAGCACAGCGGGCAGAGAGGAGCACGGCGGGCAGAGAGGAGCACAGTGGGCAGAGAGGAGCACAGTGGGCAGGGAGGAGCACGGTGAGCAGAGAGGAGCACAGTGGGCAGAGAGGAGCACGGTGGGCAGAGAGGAGCACGGTGGGCAGAGAGGAGCACGGCGGGCAGAGAGGAGCACAGTGGGCAGAGAGGAGCACGGTGGGCAGAGAGGAGCACAGCGGGCAGAGAGGAGCACGGTGAGCAGAGAGGAGCACAGTGGGCAGAGAGGAGCACGGTGGGCAGAGAGGAGCACGGTGGGCAGAGAGGAGCACGGCGGGCAGAGAGGAGCACAGTGGGCAGAGAGGAGCACGGTGGGCAGAGAGGAGCACAGCGGGCAGAGAGGAGCATGGTGAGCAGAGAGGAGCACAGTGGGCAGAGAGGAGCACGGTGAGCAGAGAGGAGCATAGCGGGCAGAGAGGAGCACAGTGAGCAGAGAGGAGCACAGTGGGCAGGGAGGAGCACGGTGAGCAGAGAGGAGCACAGTGGGCAGAGAGGAGCACGGTGGGCAGAGAGGAGCACGGCGGGCAGAGAGGAGCACAGTGGGCAGAGAGGAGCACGGCGGGCAGAGAGGAGCATAGTGGGCAGAGAGGAGTATGGCGGGCAGAGAGGAGCACGGCAGGCAGTGAGGAGCACAGAAAGCAGTTGAAGGCCAGAGTCAGGAAACTACAGTGACTGCAGAGTTCACAGCTGTCATAAGAAGCAGGGGCTGATAATGGAGGTTAGTAAATTGTATTCAAAGATTTCATACTGATTCTTAGAAGTTCATCAAAAAGAAAGAGTTTGGTGCTTTGCAGAGGACCTGAGTTCAGTTCCAAACACCTATGTCAGATGGCTCACAAATGCCTGTAACTCCAGCTTCAGAGGGACTCTCTCATATTCTCTCTCTCATATTCTCTCTCTGTCTCTCTCTCTCTCTCTCTCACACACACACACACACACAAACACAAGTGCACACGTGCACACACTAGTTATGAAATTTTGTGCAGGACAAATAGTATCAAAGGGAAGACAAGGGTCTCAGAAAACCCAAGAGAAATCCGCTAAGGAACAAGGGGTTGCAAACAGAATGAGAAACATAGAGAACATCCAGAAAGTGTAATATTGGGGGTTATTAATAAAGCCAAGGACAATTCTGCTGGAGACACATCTGGCAGGATTTGTAAGGAACCAAAAAAATTTCAACAACCCCAGGGAGAGAAGATGTGAAGGACACGTGAGAAGCCGTAGCTACAGGCACAGCTGACTTGGAGATTGAAGCTAATATTATGAACAATCATGTAGCAATAGCTTGCAGAACATAGATGAAAACTGCCAGAAACTCTGAGCATTAAGCCCTCAAACCACAGAAATCTGAATAGAATACATGTTAAAGAAATTGATCTGGGAATGGAAACCTCCAAAGGAGGAGGAAGTGGGGGGAGGGGAGGCTGGTGGGACACGTGTGAACATTCTTAGGGAAGTGCTCAGTCAGACTTCCAGAGAATGAATGGAACCTGTCCTGTGAGTTGCTTCAGAGAAGAGAGGAGGTAAGATGCAGTTGTTCCTGCTCCGGTTCTGACCAGTTAAAGAATGAAAAGGCAGGAAAGTCTGAGGATGATAGAAGCCGCAATCATTAACAGCTCTTGCATTTTAGTAACAGGTCAGAAATGTTGGTTAAAAATGGAAAGAAAAAAAAAACCCCAAATTCCTAAGGCAAAACTTTCTGCTTCACATACATTTATTTCCCCAGTGCCCATTGAATTCTGCACTTAGCCAGAATAATCGTGTCTCCGCGATTTGCTGTAATCCTTGGGATCTATGAATAAGGTTATGTGGCAAACGGAAGTCACAAATGTTACCCCTCTTTCCTGCTTTCCCTCCACAAACCCCCATCCCAGGCCCCCAGGCCCCCTGCTTCTATAAGGATGCTCCCCCACCCACCCTCCCACTTCCACCTCACTGCCCCTAAGCTGGAGTATCCAGCCTCCACAGGACCAAGGGCCTCTTCTCCCACTGATGCCAGACAAGGCCATCCTCTGTTACACATGTGGCTGGAGCCATGGGTCTCTCCATGTTACTCTTTGGTTGGTGGTTTACTCCCTGGGAGCTCTGAGGGGTCTGGTTGGTTGATATTGTTGTTCTTCCTGTGGGGTTGCAAATCCCTTCAGCTGCTTCAATCCTTCCCCTAGCTCCTCCATTGGGGACCCCATAGTCCTATGGTTGACTAGGGCATCCGCTGCTGTGAGTACCGGCATCTGTGAGTCTGTGAGCAACCAAATCTGTGAGCTTGTGAGCGTCTGCATCTGTGAACCTGCACTTTTACATCTCAGTCTTAATGTGTTTCTATTGCTGTCACACACGCTGAGCTGTGTATGTTTCTTGTCAAAGTCCTAGAGTGTGTGTTTAGAGTGTATGGTGTTGAGGTTTTCAGTAAGTCTTTGTCATATAAATAGTGAGTGCTCTTAACTGAGGCATGATGCTTAGGAGGGGAAAGAGCACAGAGTCTAATTGCTGTTTCTCACAATGGGCACTGAAGAAGCTTCAGTAGGATGTTGTGGTTTTAATTTTTAAATAGTCAAAAATATACTTTTTACTTCTTGTTTAGGGCCTAGATGTTCTTGCTTTTAACTGTATTCTAGAAAGTCCTATAAGACATGAAACCTACTCATCTTCAGTAAACCGAGGCATCGGGTCTTTCAGAGGAACATTTTTGCATGGCCAACCAGGGAGTGTCTCTTTTTTTGCTTGTTAGCTGTCCTCAAATGAAAAGATCTCCCTTTAGTCTCCTTTATAACTAACCTTAAATGAGAATCCTCCTCAGAAGCCGGCAACTCAGACTATGTCATCCAGAATCAACCCTCACAGTGGAGACTTCGATATTTGACTCAGAGCTTGAAGAACTACACAAACCGGACATCATCTCCAACCCTTTGCTCCCTCCTGGTGAGCTTTCATAGTACTGCAAGTTGCTCTACAGGATTCTGGGAGGGAAAATGTCATCAGCAGTCTTACCCAGTGGTGGAGTTTGAGCTACAGTAAGAGGGAGAAGCATGTCAAAGTATGTCCAGAGGAATAATACCAGTGTGTGTTATAAGGGATCCATTAGCTTTCTGGCTATATGTAAGGCCCACTCTGCAAAAGGAAACACATGCCTGGTGTTGTAAATCTGCTCAAGAACCAAAGGTCCTTTCTGGGTGTGGCCCTAGGTAGGTTGACCATATTCCAGTGGGCTGCCTCAGACCCGAGTGTATGTGAACAGCATAGATTGGACTCAGTGGTTTTATAGGAAAACAAAGACATGGAGTCGGGAGGGGCTGGTGGACAGTTGGAGGGGTAGAGAGATCTGGAAGGAGCTAGGGGGTAATATAATCAAAGTACATTGTAGACACGGATGAAATTATCGAAGAACTGATACAAATAATCGTGTTAAAAACAAAAATCAGTGCATATGGCAAGTTGTAAAAAGAAGCTAACCGGACTTTATCATCAGAATCCTCTGTATGGGAGTAAGGCGGCGAACAGGAATATTGGGGACTATTAAAATAAAAATACTGGTAGTTGTGAAATGCTGGGGGCTTATGCAGACCTTTGTTAATGGGAATGCAGGAACCAATATTTTTCTAAGAAGCAGGGTGGACTCCTGTTTTGGCATTTGTAAGGAAAATCTAATGTGGAGGTCGGTATGAGCTACAGGCAACACTATTAACTCTGCTTCAGGGTGCGAGCTAAGCAGTGTGTGAAGTGGCTCGGGGCTGTATCTCATGGCTTGCTCTTCTGGAACGAGGCATTTGGCATACAGGGGAGCTTAACGCTGGGAACTCTGTTCAACAGGAGGGCATTGCCAAGGCTCGGCACCAACAGGAGAGTTTGTTAATTCAACTTCCTTTAAAGGCTTATAATTTCTAGTGATCATTGCTTGGATGATTCGGTCCTGCTGGGACCCAGCTTGTAAGAATCTTACTGATCAAAGTTTCTGGTTCAGGCAGGCTGTGGCTGACCAGGATATCATCTGTGTTCAGAAAGCTCTTGTTATCTTGCTCCAAGTGACTGAATTACATTTTTTTTTTTTTGCTCAAGCCTATATAGACACTATAAAAATACATCTTGATTTTCAATAATCAAAGATTCATAGGAAACTGCAGTGGTAGAATGTTGACGTCCCTCCGACCTTTCAGCCACAGTCCCTCGGTGCAGCACCTTAGGTAAATACAGATAAGGACCACCACCATTTTTATGTCCACGGCTAAGCAGCAAACTCAGCTGTTGTACGGCTGAGCCCCAGAACCCAATTCTCTTGCAAAACTTCAACTCTCTAGTAGACACCATCTCCCCATTCTCTGCTAGACTAGTCCTTGAATCTCCCTTTCCTCCTTGTCCTTGTGATTTTCCTAGTTTAGTTATCTCATATAAACAGAAACATGCAGTGTGTATCTATTTTAAATTTTTTTATGTATTAAGTGCTTATCTGGGCATATGCACCTTGTGCATGCAGTGCCCAAGAGGGCCAGAGAGGGCGCCAGACTCATTGGAATTATAGACATCTGTGAGCTGCCATGTGGATTCAAACAGTAGACCCCAGATAATTGATTTTTCCCCCTTGGGACTCCTATTAAAATAATGAACAGGCTGGTGCTAGCTAGCAAAAGAATTGTGAGATTTTGTGCAGTTTGACAAATTGTTAAGCTATGTCCAGGATATATCAGAGCTAAGACAGTGACCGAGTAGTGATGAACAGGACCACAACTTGGCCTTAGACTGCCCAGATCTTTCCTTCTGCTTAAGCCTAACCCTTTCGTCAGTACCACAAAGTACACCTGTGGAATAACTAGACCTTTGTTTGTCATTTTCTTTCTGGTATGGCCACAATGAATACACCTGTTCTGCTTTTTTCCTCTATTCTTTATCTAAGTCAGCTGTGGATGGGTGATCAATCCTCAGCTGGACCTACCAGAACCCAAGATTTTGTCCTAAAATCCTGATAATCACGACAGTGGACATTTGACCCACAGCCTCAGTTACAACTACCCAAGGAAGCCATCTGAACCCCCTGCAGCAATCAGTCACAATGGCTGCCCAGTAACTGCTACATTCTGCTTCCTTGCTCCTCTTCCAAGTAAGGATCAACAGAGAAAGTCAAATTTTCTCTTTAAACCAATCATATCAGCATGCTTTACCTCCAGTAAGTTTGCTTGAGTTTCTACCAATGGGAGGGAAAACACTAGGGTGTTTGGCTTGTTGTTGTTGTTTTGTTTGTAGTAGACATTCTCTCCAATGGCCTCTTTTCTCATTTGAGGGCCTTCCCTTGTCTCCACTTGATTTTACTACTCACCTGGTATACTGGCTGGTTTTGTGTCAACTTGACACAAGCTGGAGTCATCACAGAGAAAGGAGTCTCATTTGAAAAAATGCCTCCATGAGATCCAGCTGTAAGGCATTTTCTCAACTAGTGATCAAGGGGGGAGGGCCCAGCCCATTGTGGGTGGTGCCATCCCTGGCCCAGCCCATTGTGGGTGGTGCCATCCCTGAGCTGGTAGACCTGGGTTCTATAAGAAAACAGGCTGACCAAGCTAGGGGAAGCAAACCAGTAAGTAACATCCCTCCATGGCCTCTGCATCAGCTCCTGCTTCCTGACCTGCTTGGGTTCCAGTCCTGACTTCCTCTGGTGATGAACAGCAATGTGGAAGTGTAAGCTGAATAAATCCTTTCCTCCCCAACTTGCTTCTTGGTCATGATGTTTGTGCAGGAATAGAAACCCTGACTAAGACACCTGGTGACGTTGTTGGTAGGGGTTGGTAAAAGTTGATACACATTTTGCACAGATTATGTATTCTTCATTGATTTTTTTGTGAGAAACAGCATTTAATTGTTTATTATATATGTACTATTTTGTTTTGTTGTTTAGATAAACTCTCACTCTTTATCCCTGGCTGGCCTGGAACTAACCATGGCGATCAGGGCATCCTCAAACTCAGAGCAATCCTGATGCTCCTGTTTCCCAAGTGCTGTGATTAAAGGCAGGCCTGGAATACAAATGCTCCCTTTAAAGCTAACTTGTTTAGGATGAAGTTTTTTAATCATCAAATAAGAAAGTGAGTCATATGCTTTAACCATTGTTTTGCTCCTGAGACCCATGTCCCTCTCTGACTCTTGCAAATACTTCAACTAAGTACAACTAAGTAGACTTTTGCTTGGCCAAAGCCATGACCCCAGGTAGGCATTATAGCTAATAAAATAAAATAAATGAATAGGGAAGTAATGTTCCACCCCTGCCCTTGACCAATGTCTCACACACAGACATGTATGACTAGGAGGGCCTGAGGTCCTACTTCATAGGCAGAATATTCTGCAGTAAGAGGGACATGCCTACTAATCTAGATCTCGTTCTTTGTCTGATCTTGAGCCATAGGTCTGGGTGTGAGGGCATCACAGTGAAGGTGCTAGGATCCCTGTCCTGACCTCTCACCATGAAGCAATGGGCTTGTGACAGTGGCCAGAGAACAAATGCTTAAGACCCTTGGTGCAGGCAGTGCACAGACCTTATAAACAATGGAACCAGTAGCAACACTACCCAAGGAAACAAAATCCCCATCGTCTGATGGGGTGACAGTGCCCACTGCATAAGAAGCCACCAAGTGACTGGCTTTTCCCAATGCTAATACAGTATCCACTGCCCATCCTCACTGAGCAGAGTAGAAGAAACTATGTAGCCTGCAGTGCACACCTACAGTGCACAGACCTACAGTGCACAGACCTACAGTGCACACCTACAGTACACACACCTACAGTACACAGCTACAGTACACACACCTACAGTGCACACCTACAGTGCACACAGCTACAGTGCACACACCTACAGTGCACACATCTACAGTGCACATCTACAGTTCAATCTTCAAACATTGCATAGCAAATGGGTACCCCAAAGCAGATCTTCAGGAGAAAGCTACATTGTTTTATTTATTATTAATTTTTAATGCAAGGCTTCATATAACACCATCTGTAGCTGGGGGATGACCTTGAACATCTAATCTTCTTATCCCCTGCCCCTATTTCTTTTCTCTTCTTCTTCTTTTTTGGGGGGGTGCATCATACTTTATTGATGGTATTCAAGATAGTAGGGCTCCTTAGGCCCATCCTGGTATTGTGGGGTTCTGGGATGGAAACTGTGAGGGAGATGCTCAGAGTTGGGACAGGGCCTCTCTCTTGCTCGCAGTGCCCTTGCTGGGGTTGGTGGTCCAGCTTACTCCTTGGAGGCCATGTAGGTCACGAGGTCCACCACCCTGTTGCTGTAGCCATATTCATTGTCATACTAGGAAATGGCCTTTACAAAGTTGTCGTTGAGAGCAATGCTAGCCCCAGCATCAAAGGTGGAAGAGTGGGAGTTGCTGTTGAAGCTTCAGAAGACAACCTGGTCCTCAGTGTAGCCCTGGATTCCCTTTAGTGGGCCCTTGGATGCCTGCTTCACCACCTTCTTGATGTCATCATACTTGGCAGGTTTCTCCAGGCAGCATGTCAGATCCATGACGGATATATTGGGGAATATATTGGGGGTAGGAACGCCTGCATAAGACTAGAACATAGATAGTCCTGCAGGGCATTTTCTTAGTTGGTGATTGTTGTGGGAAGGTCCAGACCATTGTGGGTGGGTCAGGGCAGAGGTCCTAGGTTCTATAAGAAAACAGGCTGAGCAAGCCATGAGGAGCAAGCCAATAAGCAACATTCCTCTGGGGCCTCTGCATCAGCTCCTGCCTCTAGGTCCCTGCCCCTGCCCTGTTTGAATTCCTGTCCTTTTTCTCTGATGATAAACAGTGATGTTTCCATATCACTCGTTTTTTTTTTCTTTATCTGCATTTCAAATGTTATCCCCTTTCTCAGTGTCCCCTTATCCCATCCCCCTGCCTCTTTGAGGATGCTCTCCCATCTACCCACCTGCCTGCTCCCATCTCCCTGTCCTGGCATTCCCCTACACTGGGGCATTGAGCCTTCACGGGGCCAAGGGTCACGTCACTTGTTATAAACCAAATAAACCTTTCCCCATCAGTTTGCTCTTGGTCCTGATATTTCATCATAGCAATGTAACCCCAAGACAATGTGTCTGATAAACATTTTATTAAAGTGTTCCATGTGTCAGATGAACACATTACAGCCAAGTGATTTCATCCCAGTGAGATGAGTTCAACAGATACAAATCAATAATGTAATCATTGTAAATAGACAAGTGTATATATCACATGGTCACCTCAAGTGGTGCAGAAAAGGCCACATATGCCCCCCTTTACCGAAAGATCAAAGAGACACAGAGCATCTGCCACTTCCAGGAGGAGGAGCCAGCCCTGTTGTCACCACGGTTAGACATGTCAGACTCATTCTAGACTGTCATCATCGCAGCGGAGTGTCTTGTCTTAAGCTACTGAATGAGTGGTCTTCGGGTTCAAAGGAAGCTCAGATGTCCAAAAATGAGCCCAACTCAGACTGTATGAGGATTTCTGGTGGTTAGATACAAATCAGGATTTCTTGAGAACGTGGAAAACCAGTTCCCAACTGCTAAAAGGAGTCACTTCCGTCACTTCTGGCAGAAGAGACACACGGCTGGCCACCTGTGGCTCCAGTCAGCGTAGTAGCAGGGCCCACAAGTGCCTGTTACATATCTCGGAGTCCATGCTGGCCTCGTAGCCCTTCTCCCTCCCTCCCTCGAACTACGTTTAGCTGGCGGGCTTCCTTCCTCAGCCGCCCCTCCTTCTGTAACTGACATTCTCCCTGCACCCATGCTCTTCTCAGACGTAATGCTCTTCCTTCTCATGATCAACTGCTCTCTCGCTCCCACTCTTTCTTCCCCTTATGTTCTCCCCGATGCTGCATTCTCTATCTCCCCATCCCCACTAGTCCCTCCTGATCTGCAGCTCCCCTAGCCCTGGCTGTGTCTAATCTGCTGGTCATGTTCTGTCCGCTTCTTTTTCTCTCCTCCTCTCCCTCATATCTGGAATAAAAACCTTAACCATATGTCAGTAGTTTCTTTACTGCACCTCCTTTATTAGGTGGCAGTAGAAATCTAATACAACTAGAGTCCTGGGTTTTTAACCTAGCAAAAAAATGTAATTGCAATGTGTAAGAGTAGAGGTTCCCTCCCCCCATCTGTCTGAGTCAGTTCCCCACTATGTAGCCCTGGCTGGCCTGGAACTCACTATGTAGACCAGGCTGGCCTCAAACTCATAGAGATCTACCTACCTCTGCTTCAAGCATGCTGGGAGTAAAGGTATGTGCCTGCATAGCCAGAAAGTTTATTTCTAAAATCACTAATTATGTGTGTGTGTGTGTGTGTGTGTGTGTGTGTTTTGTGTGTATGTATATAAACCATGTGAGTTCTGGAAACTAAACCACGGTCCTCTCTGCAAGAGCAATATGAGCTCTTATCTAATGAGTCATTTCCCCAGCCTCTTAAAAATCACTAAAAATCTTCATGAAAATTCACAGTTTTACACATCTCTTCTGCTGGCCAGAGAAGCTATTAAGGAATCTTCTTTTGCGGCTGCTCTGGAGACATCAAAGCCAGGAGGCATTTTGGAAACCGGCTACAGTTCTGAGTCTGCTTTTGCTCTTTGTACAACGTTCGTGGTAATATCCCCAGATATGGCAAGATTTGCCTCAAGTGCAAACAATTCAAACGGTGAGGCGCTCAGTGAACAAGTGCTTGTGATCTCTGGCCTCTCAAACAAAACAATCTAAGAGCCTCTAAGATGTGCTGTCTCCCTCCGTCCCGTGTTGTTCCCGCAGAAGCCCGAATCTGGATAATGTTTGCTTTTGTGACCCATGGGACAAAGTCCCAAGTTCTCCCTTTTGCCAGGCGAATATTCTCATTGAATATTGAATTATCACCAGCCCAAAGACGAGGAGGACTTTGAGCTTCTGACCCTCTTGTCTTCACTTCCTGAGTGCCAGGGTTTCTAGCTTGTGCCGCCATGACACAGGTTGATGGAGACGGAACCCAAGGCTACACACATGCTAGCTGAGCACTCTGCCAGCCAAGATTCGGACAGGTAAAGAAATGTGTTGCTCAGAGTTGCACAGACAGGGTGCTCACAGGTACCTACATACATGAGCCCCTCCATGCTGGCTTTCCTGGAGCAGATGCTGGAACAAAACAGGGCCAGGTTGGTTTGACAGCAGCCCACTCTGAGCAAATTAACCAGGTCCCTGGCTCTACCCCACTGAGAAGATTACTTTTTAAAGGCACTCATCTTTCTATACTGGTGTGGTGGAAATTACATTTCCACATGCATTTCGGAGAGGACATCCGAACCAATGTTAGCTCTAGACGCTTGCATGAATTCAACGTGACTGTGGAAAATCACCTCCTCCATTTACCCCCAGTAAACCAATATCTTTTCCACTTTGAAATCTTTGAATGGTACCATTACCTACTGTTGGGTAAAGTTGTAAGTCATTTAGAAAATGGCTTTGAACTCCTCGGGATGGATGGACGCTATGAACCTGCACATCACTGATGGCAAAAAAGTGTAATTAAATCTTAAGATGCTATACAGACACCTGTTTAAATCACACCACCGAAGAGGGAAATGGACACACTTGGTTAAGCACTCTCATCAGTCCAGAAGAGGAGGAAGGTTAACCCAGAAACTTTCTCTGCCAGCTTCCTGGAGACTATCAGGAAGAAAGCTTCGTGAATACTTTGGGCAGCTGACGTCCAGAGATCTTGTACAGGCAGATTTTTATATAGGGAATATTAATAGCATAAATATAACAACAAATATAACAGTACTTTATGCTATATGGAGACTACATATTATATATTTTAATAATAACAGTACTTTATGCTATGCAGGGAATATATTATATGTTATAATATCTAACAGTACTTTATGCTACATAGGGAAAGAGAATACAAAAACAACAATGGACAGATGTTTTGTTTTTGTTTCCTTTGGGCCATTTTTTTGTTTTTAAGTCATGGTGTCAATACTTAGCCCTCATAGTCCTGGAACTCACTCTGTAGACCAGGCTGGTCTCAAATTCAAAGAGATTCTCCTACCTCTGCTTCCTGAGTCCTGGGATTAAAGGCATGAGCCACTATGCTAGACTGTAATTGAATGCATTTAAAGTACAAGTTTAAAAAAAGGAAGCTTAAAATAGAACCTCCAAATTGTCACGGTATGAGAGAACTCCAACACTGTCCCAGTGTGAGAGAACCCCAACACTGTCACAGTGTGAGAGAACCCCAACACTGCCACAGTGTGAGAGAAACCCAACACTGCCACAGTGTGAGAGAACCCCAACACTGTCACGGCGTGAGAGAGCTCTCAGAGACACAGTGGAGAATTAAGCATCTGGAGACTTGGAGGAAGAATGGCTGGCTCTGAAGGGCTTTGCTTTTCTGTGAGAGAAAAGTTCTCACCTAGATTTCCCTCTGAATTTCTTAAGAGCAGAGCAGAGAGTTTGGGAAAGTTTGTGCTTGATAAATTTTAAAACGGCACACAGTGTTTGGAGGACGACTTGCTTTATAAGATCAGGAGAGCTCTGGAAAGGATTTGTTTTCACCCCCACCTTCCCTGTTAAACCCATTTGTGGTGGCTATTCTTGATTGTCTGCTGAACTATAATCTGGAATACACACTCTCTCTCTTCTTTTTAGATATTTGGTATTATTCATTCTATTAGTTCTGATCCTCTAGAGAACCCTAACACCCCATAGAAAGAACAAATATCAACCAACCAGACCCCCTAGAGCTCCCTGAGACTAAACCACCAACCAATGGGTACAAATGGAGGGACCCATGGCTCCAGCTGCATATGTAGCAGAGGATGGCCTTCTCTGGCATCAGTGGGAGGAGAGGCCCTTGATCCTGTGGAGTCTCCATGCCCCAGTGTAGGGGGATGGTGGGGCAGTGCGGAGGGAATGGGTGGGTGGAGAAACATTATCATAGAGGCAGGGGACAGTGGGGTAGGAGTTTACAGAGGGGAAACTGGGAAGGGGGGACAACATTTGAAATGTAAATAAAGAAAATAACAACAACAGAAAAAGAGCTTTGGTGGTCAGGGCTGCTCTGCTCGGTAACCATTCATATGTTGTATATGGACTGAGGACAGGACACACTGTCTCTGATTTATGGGAATGGGCTCTGCTATTGACAGGAAGTGTTCCCCATGAAAGCCCACTTTCCCACTGGGTATGTGGAAATGCATCATCCCCAGGCTATGCCAAGGGCTCAGGGATAGGAGAGAGAAATTCCGCAGAGAGACTGAGTTTCCCATGGTTTTTATGGAGTTTGTTTGGCTATCCTTCTAAAATCTGGGGGGAAATGGAGAATTGAGGGTAGATCTTTTAGTCTAAAGAACTTTAAAATTCAGAACAGGTCTCATGCTAACATTTGACTTGAGTGTGCAGTTAGTCCAGGAATAGAGCTGGAAACACAGCCCAGATAAGTACTTAGTCTTCTCCAGTGTAGCTGAAATCTCTTGCTGGAGGTGAAAATATCCAATTTAGTGGTTTAGTGAACGGTCATTTTGTGGGAAGATCATCCAAATAGCACACAGATTTCTCTATACAATCTATTTAAAATTCTTTGATTTTTTTTCTGGACTGTCCCAAATGTAAATCTTGTACACAGCTTTGAGAGGGCATGGTTGTTATTTTGAGTATAGAGAGACAGGCAGTGTTTTCCCTGTGAATTAGCATTGTTAGGAAATCTTTATTCTATTGGAAGTTGATTGGCATTCTATTTGTAACATCTTTCCAATCTGAAGGGGACCTCATAGCCTCTAACAATACAATGGAAACCTGACCACTAAGTCTTTTAGTATAAAGTATATATTTTTATGTCTTCGGATATATGCATAATTTTAGGTTGAAATTTCTTCCAACAGGAACCCCCATCAGGGAGGAAACTCATTTACGTAAAGACCGAGCTGGTTAACTTCACCCTGAGATTGTCACTAGGACATCAGCTTTTCTTCAAGCCCAGATCCTGTGAATTCACCAAGCAGTCCCCCAGAGATGCATACCAGGCCCGCGAGAAAGAGAGATGGATTCCAGATTTGAGAATGAACTTCAGGTTACCCGGCTGTGGGGGGGGGGGGGGCTGCTCCCACAGGTGCATTCAGCTGTTCTCTACTGTCCACTGTCCTCCAGACTTCAGAGATCTGCCATCCTGACCACAGCGCTGGGATTGGCAGACATCGGTGACAGACAAGCAGAGCAGAGTCTTATTCTGAGCTTGTGTTTTGCTCACCTGCAAGCCTACACTCATTGGCCAATTGGGGACAGAACCTAGGGACTTGTATGTCTCAGGCAAGTGCTACACCCTGGTCCCCATCTCAGACCTTGGTTTTTGTTCTTGAGTAAGGCTGACACACCCAAGTGTTTCTGTTGGAGCTACAAAGGATAAAGGTGTGTGTGGGGGCGGGTCATCCCACTTGTACCTCAAACTTCCTGGGGACGGGAGTGACTTTACTATATGCCTTTTCCTCAAGTCCTAGTCTGGCGGGGAATGAGGCACATGCTGTTAATCCCAGCACTCAGGAGTCAGAGGCCGGCCGATCTCCGTGCGTTCTAGGCGAGGCAGAGTTACATAATGAGAACATGTTTTGTTTTTTTACATCTTGCTGTGTCAGATGACCTTTGGAAACTTCTCAGTAGAGGAAGGTCTGATTGTTAAAATCCTGTTTCCCCAATTGGCTCTTCTATGGTTGCTGGGAATTGAACTCCTGATCTCTGGAAGAATAGTCAGTGCCCTTAACTGCTGAGCCATCTCTCCAGCCCCAAACCAGAATTTAAAGGAATCATTTTCTCGTATAATGTCTTGAGGCTTGATTTAATGATAGTAATATAGAAATTGGCGGGTGTGTGCACAGAACCCCCCCCCCCAACAAAGTAGGAGTTTGTCCTGGTACTGCTATGTATTCCAATTTTATATCCCAAGTTCAGGTGCCTCAAGACGAGTGAATTCCCAAGGAAACCAGCCTTTGTTATGTAAACCTTGGTCCCTAATTTAAGGTTAATTGGTTAATAAAAGGCTAGAGCCTATGATTGGACAATAGGCACAGTCGGGACTTAAGGATACAGTGAGAGGCCCAGCAGAGACCAGGGAGAGAGAGAAAGGGGAAGGAGACGAGGGAGGAGGAGGCTGCCGAGAGGCGATGAACCATGACTGCATGGCCAGGAGAAACAAGTAACAAGGGACATATGTCTGGGATGTAAGTTAAAATAGCTCAAAACCTGTCCACTCTAGCTTGTAAATAAAATACCAGGTTTGTGTGTCTTTTATACGGGCTAGCTAGAATATATAATTACTTTACACACACATACCCAAATATTGAATGCTGTAAGTACAAGAAAGTATGCACACTTTAATGTGGGAGAGAGAGAGGGAGGAAGGGAGAAAGAGAGAGAATCAACAGTTGCTTCTGCGTGGAGAGTAAAGATTACTCCCGGTCTGGAAAAGCCTTGGAGGGATGAACACGTTCTGTACTGTGACTGTGCTGGCCTCATGGCATCTGCAGTCAACACATACCAGGTTGTGTGTCAGTTTCAATGTGTGACATTTATTATACAGCATTTATATCCAGCTTTTTAAAAAGCACAGCAAACACTTCAATTCCCGAAGGTCTGAGATGAAACATTAAGGGAGAGCAGACAGAAGGAGCAGTGATTTTCAGCGTCATTCTGTCTGGAAGAGTTCAGTTCCGTTCCTCATTTGATCTGACAGAAGAAACAGATGGACCCATATAGGATTCCACTTTATTTTACCAAAAATTGAATACCCTTTTCTTTACATTTGGGGAAGGAAGGTACAGATAGAAACAAAATTTATGGAAACCAAGAACTTTTGGTTAACTTTGTTGTTGTTGTTGTTTTTCCTATCAGTTTGGAAAACAACTAATAATACATGTGTATAAGGAAACCTTTAACTCATGAAGAATTAATATTGTGTTCACGTGGAAAGTGAATGAATTTCTAATAACGAATGACTGAAATTATGCATAAATATGGCCCATTTCACACACAACAACATGGTGCCCAAAAGCAGAAACATGTCTCCCCTTCTGCTATGGAAGGACCAGAGGCCAGAGAGACACGTTTGTCAGTTTGAAAAGCCAATGCAAGAGTATGATGCTAATTCTCTTCCAGCTGAGGTGTTTGTCAGCTGTGTGTCTGTCTGTCCCAAGGGCCTGGTCTACTTAGGATGCCGGCATGTTACTTCAGCACCGCATCTATTCATCCTTTAGACCCCAGGTTAGAAGGATGAAGCCAAACCCATCCAACGAGGTTTGCCGTTCTCTCTTTGAAAGCAGCCCCTGCAGAAAGGTTTCCACATCTCCGTAACGGGCGGAGGTTCCGAAGACGTCGTTAATAAAGTTAGTTTCTGCTTAAGAGAAAGAGCCACACGGTGCACAGCTTTCAAAGCATGTTTACAAAATAAACTCAATGAAGAGCGAATCCCGGTGTGATATGGAGTTTTTCCCAAAGCCATGGAACATCTGGGAAAGCAAACCAAGCCCGTGAACGCACATCTACATTGTACTTTTAGCCCCACTGGCACATTATTTTCCCCCCAAAAGACCATTTCTAGAGCACAAAATAGATTTGTAATGGTTTAATTAGATACATTTTTGTATATCCTGAACATAATTGCTCTCATAGAAATAAACTAATATTTTGTACACAAACTTTATTTACTGTGCCACATTCATAAACACACTGAGCCAAGTGCAAACATCTGTTACACCCCCGCTGTGTGGAGCTCTGCTCCCACAAATGCTTCTTCATCTAGGATGACAGAGAACAGGATTAGACAAGATGGATAATTAAACCCACAGAAGAATAACAAAAATGTTCGTTACTATTAAACTAAATCAGGTTTTCTTCCCTAGAATGTCTTTCCCTCCGTAAGCTCCTTGGGGACAGGATCTAATGACTCGTAAGAGCTCATGCAGAACAACACAAGGCTGGAGGAATCAAGAGCTTGGGCACAAAATATTTGGAAATTTGACAAGTTGGTTTTCCTCAGCCTGAAAGATGATATTTGGCCCTGTAACCACATACAACTGACATGTACCACTGAAGGGTATCATCAATGAAGTTTTTTTTTTCTTTCTTTTCTTTTTACAGCTACCTGGAGATAATATGGACAGCATTTAAGAATAACCCATGAAAAATAGTGACAGTTCAAAATAAGGAGTATCAGCAACACCGAAGAGTAAATCTGCACCTTGGTTAAGAGCGTTCGGCATCAAAATGATCGGTTTTTGGCGAGGCCTCTGCAAAAGCCGGCAGGGCACGTGCCACGGGTCAGTTCAGTCTGGCAAATCCCTCAGGGTTACTGTCACTCTCAGGACACTCTTGTTGGAGGGGAGGGAGCTTTGAAAATAAAACATGGAAAAGGAACACAGCCTTCCTACAGCCTTTTAAGGGAAAACCAATACCGCCCAAATACAGTGGTTTATGTAGAATTCCAAAGACTACATCACACTTTATCGAGAGAATAAGCTCTAACACTCTTCCCTTAGTAGTGGACACATAAAAAGCATTCCAACAGAGTTCCCTCTTACAACTTCATAGCCACCGTGTGAATAATTCGGATGAGGCAGGGCAGCAAGCCAGGCCCGGGGTCCATCGGAGATGAGTGACCCGGGTGCTCTAGGGGAATCTGAACCTGACTGATGATGTGATTGAGTCTCGTCCTAATGACAGGATGGTCACGCCTAAGGAACCAGAATCTGCAGACAGATTCAAAATAAAGGATGTCACAAAATGTGATTGCGATTAGCCTGCCGCTTCTCTTGTTTGGGTCCTGACATCCTAATTAGTTTCAGGGTAGACAGGACTGTCATCTGCTCTTCTCCGTCATCTTAACCTCACTATCGGTCTACAAAGGCCTCATCTGCTGTTTCTCCTTCTCAGATAATCCAAACCCAGGGGTGCTGTGGTTACTTCCCTGCTGCGTCCTGGGCCTTCTGCCCTTTTCTAAATGGACGTCCCCTGTGGTGTTTGGGACACCTCACCTTCAAGCTCCCTCCTTGCGGTGTCTCTATTCTGCAGGATTCTTTTCCTAATTAGGCGGTTGTAAGACCATTTCGTCAGAAACTAGTAAGTAGGGGCAAGATCCACTTTGAATCGTACTGTAAGCTTTATCCATTGGGGAACCAACTTTTGTGAGGAAGTCCATAAGACTGTACGTCCTAATTCAGCATAAAATTACACATAACTAAAGATGCAGAGATAAAACAGCATCGGTTAAACCGGGCAAAAAAGTAGTCTGTGACAAGGGAGAAGGTTTTACAGGTGCAGGGAAAGCCATCTAGGAGCCCAAGGAGAGGGCTGTGTGAGCCCAAAGCCTGGCTAGGCTCTCAGGGGACTTTTTAGAGAGTGAAGTCCTATTCCAGGGACTACCAGCTGTATGCGTGGCGTGTGGACTTACGTGAAAGGGGAGATGAATTTGGGGATAGCTGAAGTATTGCTCCATCTAGGGGAAATTCTGAATGTTCCTCCATGTTTGCCGTAGCTTTGGGTCGTATGCTAAATTAGCCATTATTAGAGATCCTTTGTGGGGACTGGGTGGGGGAGTGGAGGGCGAACAACACCAAGATTGGTACCTCTTAACAAAATAGAAAAAGTCACTAACCTTGTTATCAGAGTCTAAAGTAACACTTAAATTCAGATGGCAAGAATCTAAGGATAAAACTCTAACAATAAAATATGTGTCATTTTCTAATTCACTAGGAAGCCCCCTAAAGGGATTTATTTTTAAATATACAGGCGTTTGTACTGTCACGTACATGCAGGAACTCAAATGCAAATGCAAGCTTCCTACCAAAGCTGCTGTGTACCTGGGGGGGAAACAAAACCCGAAAAATTCAAAACACATCTTGCCCACCCCCACCTTTGGAATGGATACTTTTTTTTTTGAAGCCTAAGTTTTATATATCTGCCCTTTGCAAGGTAGATGATTAATATGTAACTGTATATCATATGGAACGGCTTGAATTTAAAAGAAAAAAAAAAAGAAAATGGAACATAATTTTGCATAGGATCATTTACATAATGCAAACAAGCTTTTGTTCCCCGTGGAATCCAAGCAGCGCCAAGCGGTGGGCGTGAGCGGGGGATGAGCTGTACGGTCTTGGGTAGCACTCAGAAACAGGATTTTAAGGTGCCACCCAGCGCAGGCAGAAAGTGGTGTGTTAATTCCTGTTTCTGTTTCACGCTGATGACAGGTGTCCAAATCAGATACAACTATTGCCAAATACCAGGGCACACTATGAGGCCAGACATAGGAGAGATGTTTTACTATCTAGACACAGGACAGGAACTTAAAGAATGACAGAGGTCTCCTTAGTGTATGTACAGTATCTTAGCCCTCTTGCCCCGCAGATCCACTGCCCAGAACTGACTTCGCCCAGGAAAGTACGTTTTCCCTCACATCATCCACCTACCACTGAGTCAGTGCTCTGACCAAGCAAGCGAATCATGCCGGGATCTAACAATCTGTCCTTCACACACACCTATGAGCACACATTTAAAAAACGGTTTATTGTACATCTTTGCATTTCTTAAGGCATGAACAATGTTGTAAAGATGGGATGGGTTTCGGGAAGCATCACGTCTATGTTGTTGAGGCTGAGAGCAAGCACACCACATCAAAAGAACACACTTCAAGTCTGAACTAACCGACTACGGACCAGGAGGCCTAAGGTGACGCCTTCAGACAGCAGATGGAACATGTAGTTTGTATGTCATTTTAAACTCTTCTGATTGGCTTGAAGCACACATTACAGTTTCATCTTCTTTTCCAACTCTCCCAACTTTGGATTTTATATTCTCCTTCTTTTAGTCGGCTTTCGGAGGAGGGCATGGGCTTTATCTATCTATTTATTTGTTTGTTTGTTTGTTTGTTTGTTTTAAGGAATATGGTTGCAGCAAAACAGAAAGGATCCAAAAGTGTTTAGGAGCCTTGTCTAATGCACTTTTGAAAATCCATTATAAAGATGAATAGAAAAGCAAATGGGAGGTTTTCCGTCGACCCAGAAACCACGCGTAGCTATAAGAAACATAATTGTGCATAGTTATTTATTCATTCCGAGTGTAGCATGTTGGCTAGCTCTACGTCTCCAGGTTACCAAAGCACAGGGCTGTCTACTTTGCTAAACCCAGGGTCCTTTCGAAGCTCCCAGTAGGTGTCATTGGAAACCCAGGCTTCTCTTTGATTTGCATCAATAACTTTTCTGTGAAAATAGGAAAGTCAATGTTAGCCACAAATAACATCAAGGTCACCTGAAGCAAGTTCTTTATCTGGAATATATATTATATACTATATACACTAAACACTATACACTATACACTATACACTATATTATATACTATATACTATATACTATATACTACATACTATATACTATACACTATACACTATACACCATATACCATATACCATATACCATATACTATATACTATATACTATATACTATATACAGTCAGTGTCCTATCTGCTGAAAGTTGAGAATTTGGCAGTGTCTGGCCAGCAATAAAGAAACTGTTGTGCTTAAATGATGGAAATAAAAGGAAGAAGGAAAAAGACTAAGGGTAGGAACTAATGACCTCTAATTACCTCTGGGCAAGGGAAGAAAGCATAGGAGGCCCAAACACAGCTCTGTAAGCACTGTAAGGAACAGCCACCTCCTAGAAACAGCGCAACACCAGTAGCTGCAAAGGCCTGTGAGGTCCATGTCTGAAGGGCACACTGCAGCCCTGTGTCCCTCTGAAGGGCACACTGCAGCCCTGTATCCCTCTGAAGGGCACACTGCAGCCCTGTATCTCTCTGAAGGGCACACTGCAGCCCTGTATCTCTCTGAAGGGCACACTGCAGTCCAGTATCCCTCTGAAGGGCACACTGCAGCCCTGTATCCCTCTGAAGGGCACACTGCAGCCCTGTATCCCTCTGAAGGGCACACTGCAGCCCTGCATCCCTCTGAAGGGCACACTGCATCACTGTATCTCTCTGAAGGGCACACTGCAGCCCTGCATCCCTCTGAAGGGCACACTGCAGCCCTGTATCCCTCTGAAGTGCACACTGCAGCCCTGTATCCCTCTGAAGGGCACACTGCAGCCCTGTATCCCTCTGAAGGTCACACTGCAGCCCTGTATCCCTCTGAAGGGCACACTGCAACCCTGTGTCCCTCTGAAGGGCACACTGCAGCCCTGTATCCCTCTGAAGGGCACACTGCAGCCCTGTGTCCCTCTGAAGGGCACACTGCAGCCCTGTATCCCTCTGAAGGTCACACTGCAGCCCTGTATCCCTCTGAAGGGCACACTGCAGCCCTCTGAAGGGCACACTGCAGCCCTGTATCCCTCTGAAGGGCACACTGCAGCCCTGTATCCCTCTGAAGGGCACACTGCAGCCCTGTATCCCTCTGAAGGGCACACTGCAGCCCTGTATCCCTCTGAAGGGCACACTGCAGCCCTGTATCCCTCTGAAGGGCACACTGCATCCCTGTATCTCTCTGAAGGGCACACTGCAGCCCTCTGAAGGGCACACTGTAGCCCTGTGTCCCTCTGAAGGGCACACTGCAGCCCTGTATCCCTCTGAAGGGCACACTGCAGCCCTGTATCCCTCTGAAGGGCACACTGCAGCCCTCTGAAGGGCACACTGCAGCCCTGTGTCCCTCTGAAGGGCACACAAGTCTGCACTTCCAGCATAGGGTGATCCTGTGCTTTTCTGCGCAGGCTCCAGAGGAGGACAGATGATGGATCTGGAAACCACAGACGCATCTGTGTGATGTCTCGATAATCCTTTAAATAATCCTGCAGTAATCATCTTTGATCATACCACAGTGGGGCCAAATCTGAGCAGACAAAACCTCTGTGTGACAGAAATAAAATCAAATCCTGATGAAGTCATGGTGCCCTTGGGGGCAAAGCCTCAACCACTGTCTGCGTGAGGCATGGGAATATCTTCCTGCCACTCCAAAGGGTCCAGAAAAAGGGAAATGCCTCCCGGTGAGCGCCTCACCCAACACCACTGAGAAGAACTGCCTTTAGGGTCACTAACTTTCACAAGCACAACATCAGATTCAGTGTTCTCACTGCCTGATGCAAACTTTTCCACATGTGCTTAAGTTCCTAGACAGTCGCAACCTTCTTTTCCTCTTTACCACGAGTCCCTCTTAGTCTGTGGCAACCATAGGAAAACCACAAACTTGTGGGAATGGCTGACTTACTTAAAAAATTTTGGTATATGTTCAAGGTTGTTTTCCTCCATGTAGCGCCTTCGAGATCTTTGGAGCTCCTCAACTCTTTGTTTCTCTGCGGCTGCAGCTTCTAGGTTCCCTTCTTCCAAAAATCTAGGCAGAATACAGTTGATATGCCAATGTTAGCTCTTAAAAAAAAAAAAAAAAAAAAAAAAAAAAAAAAAAAAACTACCAGCATAACATTACCTGCTGGTTACCGAGGGCATAAAATCCTAAACTGCAGTGGCATTACTAATGCCCCCTCATGTCTGTCCCAGGCCATGTGTCACCAGTCTGTACATCAATTAATACAGTTTCTGTGTATGTGGACAGGATTACTCCACTGGGAACACATGGAACAGGAGCAGGTGACTGGTTTAGCCCTGAGCACTTCTCCGTGCTGCCCACAGTAGGGGCTGCAAGCTCAGATTTTCCTGGACAATGACATGCAGTCCCAAGCTGGGTTCTTTTCCTCATAGTAGCAAATGTATTTGTTAGGGCTTTGCGATGCTGGATGGCAAATGGCTGTCCTCTACTGAGAGACCAAACTGAGAGCAAGGAGTTTTCCTCTCTTACCGGGAGTGTGAGAGCGGTGACGGAAAGGTATACTGAAATAGAATTGAGGTCAACAGACCCAGTGACGATTTGTAAATGTTTACGTCTGTGGCTGGGACATGGCTCTGTGGTAGGGAGCCAAACATAGGTTGGCCAAACATGGGTTGGGTTGCCACCTGCACATGCACTTTCGAGCACACATATACAAACACACACACACACACACATACAAACACATATACACACAAACACACACACATACAAACATACACACATACCCATACAAACACACACACAAATACAAACACACACACATACAAACACACACACATATATACACACACACATACAAACACATACACATACAAACACACACACACAAATACAAACACACACATACAAACACACACACATACAAACACACACACAAACACACATACACATACAAACACACACACAAATAAAAACACACACACAAATAAAAACACACACACAAATACAAACACACACACAAATACAAACACACACACATACAAACACACACACATACAAACACACACACACATACAAACACACACACATAAAACACACACACATACAAACACACACACAAATACAAACACACACACAAATACAAACACACACACATATAAACACACACACATACAAACACACACACAAACACACATACACATACAAACACACACACATAAAACACACACACATACAAACACACACATGCAAACACACACACAAATACAAACACACACACAAATACAAACACACACACATACAAACACATACACATACAAACACACACACAAACACACATACACATACAAACACACACACATAAAACACACACATACAAACACACACACATACAAACACACAAATACAAACACACACACAAATACAAACACACACACATACAAACACATACACATACAAACACACACACAAACACACATACACATACAAACACACACACATAAAACACACACATACAAACACACACACATACAAACACACACACACAAACATGCACATACACATGCATGCACCTTTACATTTTAAAACAAGAACACATAACAGTGCATAATACAATATATACTGTAAAAGTTAATTTGATGAAACTAAATGTCAGTCAGTGAGATATACATCATTCCAGGAGTAACATAAACTGTATTTTTTTTTAGCACACTATACGGAATCATATGTAGAACAGAATGTAGTGAAAGTCATACCAAGAACATTTTAGGAGGAAAAAAACCTCACACATACATGGGAAACAGAGAGCTGATCTTAGAAGGCAGACAGAATTTTAGGGAAAATGAAAATGAATTCCGTAGAAGTGGAGGACATCATGGGCCATATAAAAAAAAACCAAAAACTGAATCAGTGGTTTGAGTACAATTTCCACAACCCCTGGGACCAACGCATGATGGAAAACTCCAGACCCCCGTCACTCTTGATCATCAGTCAGTCTAAATGACACCTCATGTGACAGGGCAGTGTGTAAAGAGGTTGTAAACACAGGAAGAGGAACAATTCTATCCTCACCACCTGAGTTCTCAGACATTTGGTAAATACAGAAGAAGCTTTGTGCCCAGTGAAACTGGTCATCGAATAAGCTCCTGTCTTAATGACCTTACAAATGCCATTTTGCTCAGATTTGGAAACTCAGGTATTTCTGAGTGGATGAGGAGAACGCAGGGAGGAGCAAAGAAATGAGGTTGAATATGGTCCCCATGACCTCTGACACCTGTGTTGTTATCTAGGATACCGTAGGAACCCTGCTGGCGCCCTGACCTTTGATCTGGCCGGAATCGGGCATCCGTGGGAGGAAGGAGTTCCTTCAGCACTGGATCCAGCTCGTTGAGCTCCACAGCAAACCTTGTAAAGCCATAGTAGAGCTCATAGTTGGTCGGAAGAGAACCTGGAGGCAGAGGACAGCTGTGAGAAGGAAAGGCTGAGTGAGGGAACAAGCTGACTTCCTCAGGAGGAGCGCTGAACGAGAAAGCCCAGCTTACAAACAGGGCATCTGTACTTCCGAACACAACACTGCTTTGCTTTCGTGTCACTGAACTGATTCTGTCTTGCTAGGTGAGAAGGCTCACGTTGATAGTTAGCACTGAAAGATTAGCATATTTAATAAAACCCAGCCTTTACATAAAGCCTTACGTTATAGTAACAGCCTTCATTTGCTGAACACATATTCAAATATTCAATTAGGTAACTTCATAAAGACCAGGCTGGTGAACTACAAACATTAATATCTCACCAGAAACATCTGCCATGTATAGTCTCATTTAAAAGACGCAGATACAAATGAATATTATTAATATTTCTTTAGAACATTTAAAAACTGTTTTAACATTGTGTGTGTATGTGTGTGTGTGTGAGAGAGAGAGAGAGGGAGAGAGAGAGAGAGAGAGGGAGAGAGAGAGAGAGAGAGAGGGAGAGAGAGAGAGAGAGAGAGAGAGAGAGAGAGAGAGAGAGAGAGACAGAGAGAGAGAGAGAGAGAGAGCTTTCTCTCTTTGCTGTCAGGATGGTCTTGAATCCTTGATTCTAGCCATTCTCCTGTTTCAGTCCTTGCCTCTCCCAAGTGCTAGGGCTGCAGGCACCATCAGACCTAGCAGTGTAGTAAGACTTCACTTGATGCCCAGAGCCTCAATTCTGCTAGGAAGTGCCCAGCCACTGAATAGCTCCCCCAACCTCTTATTGGTGCTTATTAGTAAACTCTAAGAATACGTGTCTGATTTGCTCACTGAAGTATTCCAACCACGTTGACCAGGCTGATGCACAGTCAGTACTCAGTAGGTACTCACTCAGAACGAAAGAGTTAACCAGTCTACCAGAGGGAAATGTATAAACACGTAACGGAGCCCTTTAGGAAACCAATAACTAAGTTTAAAAGTTGGAGGTGACCTGACAAATTCCAATGAAAATAAACATTCCCTGGCAAAGTGATTTTCCCATTCGTACCTGACATTCAATTATATGCTAAGGTGATGACGGGCTCTGCCAATGTCCTTGGTTAAGTGCCAGCAACGCCACAGTTTTGCTGCTCAAGTGGAAAAGAATCACTTACTGTAGCCGGCTCATGGGTTTGTCGATTAGAGATGTTACATTTCCTTTCTTTTACTTGAAAACTAAACACGAACTTACGAATTTCAGCTATTTATTTATTTATCTTTATTTAGTACACCTAGTGTTTACATGTATGGGTTTTGTTTAGAGACAACTTCCCGTGGCAGATTTCCACAGGTTGCTTTACTTCATGTCAGTAATTTGGCCTGTCTTTAGCGACCAAGCGTCCAGTAGTGGACTTTGTTGAGTGTAAGCAACCCGTCAAGTACCTTGAGCATTTGCATTTTAGACATCTCTATTGGAAGGAAATGCAAGGCAAACTCCAGGGCGCATCCCAGTGGTCCCTCCCTTCTGCCCACAACCTCCTGACCAGGAAGCTCAGGTGGTCTAACCTGGTCTCCAGATGCACTTTGCCGACGGGGCCACCCCGCAGTAGAACCCTTCATGCCACTTCCCAAACAGCCGGTGCACCACCTTCCCTTCCTGGTCTATCACTACCCCCTGGACTTCATTCACGTTGGAGTTCCAGTAGTTCACCTGGAAAACAAGCAACCCCAAGTGCTTTAGCAACACCGACCTGTCCTCGCCATGTGACCGATGCTCTTCCTCTTGGCATGTAGCTCAGCACATTCCGTCCATATGGAAGGCTGCCCTTCTCCCTCTGTCTCTGTAGGGCCTCACCAAGGATGCTTTAGCTGGCTGGGAACTTACTGTGTAGCCCAGGTTAACACAAACTCACAATCCTTCTACCTCTAAGTGCTAGGCTTAGAGGTGTACTACAATAGCTGGTTAGATTGGTTTCTATGAAATAGGTTGTCCCAGGGCTGTGCGTGAAGTGTAAGCACTGGCTAGCACGGGGAAGGCCATGGATTAGTACCATAAAAACCAAACCAAACCTGCTCCATGCCACAACACAATAGCCTGCCATCACCAGTTGTCAGCTGAAGAACCCACTATTGACTCATAGGTTAGGGATTATTTTCTCTTCAGATTTTCTCCCTTTGCTATTGCATCTTAATGAACTTCAGAGGGACACGGTATATACATAATTGGCAAACCTGGAATATACTTAAACAGCCACAGATATGGGGTTGTATACTCTGCTGTGGAGCAGGGTTACTGGAGAAATGGCATCTCCTGGGCATGTCTGTCCATAACCTTTTTTCTAGTTAATAACGGCAATGCTCAATCTGGACGGCTTTGGGAAGAGGTTAGGTGGGTTTGGAATGACTGGCAGCCGCATCTATCTTGAATAGAGATTCAAGTATTTGCAGGAACTGGCAGCTGATGTAGAATGAGGGTCCCTAAATAAGATCACCTAAATATATCCTGTCACCAGGCAGTAATAGATGCTGGAGGACTCAGCAGAGAAATGGAATATGGTCTAGAACTTTACAGGGTGTACTTGGTGACTTGTAAAAACAAGATTTTGACAAACTTGTTTCTCCTTCGGCGTGATATTTTTGACCTCTACAAATTGAGAAGTTTGTGTTTCTCAGGCAACTCAAAGCCAGCTATGTTTTCCTGCCTAAAATGCCTAAATATCTGAGTGGAGATGACGCAGGACAGCTGTCCTCCGACGGCATCCTCAGGGAGCTTTCTGGACAAGCCTTCCTTTCCTCCAGTGCCACTTACCTTGACAAATGTGAGTTTGCAAATGCAAACACTGCTTTTGGTATTTCTAATGGTCACTTCTCCGTAATGCTCAATCCATCTCCTGCCACTGAGGATGTTGTGTATGCACGTGGTGACTTTATTCCACACGTAGTAATCTCCGTATCTACAAAGAACACGGCACTGGTTAAAAGCAATGGACGCGGATATATTACTGGTCCTACAGAGGGGAATATTCTTTGGGTAAAGCTTCCTATTCCCCCACTTTCTCTTCATTTCTTGAAAAATGTCTGTGTAGTCATAAAAACGCAGGACATCATTTACTGACTCACAGTAATGAAGTGTTCTATGAGCCTAGAGCTGCCAAGCTCAACGGTGCCTCTCTTCTGGCTCTCTGGTATAGTGACATGCAAGAAAATACTCAAAGTCAAGTGTCATGAAGGTTACTATTTACCAACGAACACAGCCTGAGAACAGAAGAGGGTTTAGCCCTTAGAGTTCTGGAACACGGAGGGATGACTGGGCAAGCCCTAGCACATGAGGCTGATTCTGTAGGTTTGTGGTAGGAGGTGGGCACGCTGTATGAGGGTGGGTAAGATAGGGGCCAGAAAAAACACAGAACTAGAGTTCTGTCAGTAGTGGGCTCCAGGTCATGAGGAGGGCAGGGAAGGCATTTAATGACCCACCAAAGGCTACAGTTACAGGCAGGAATGCATATTAGTGGAAGGATTAGAGGGAAGAATTAATCAGGTACACATTTGAGAAAGATTACTCTCAGAACACTCCCAAACCACACTGTCATAATAAAAGTGCAAAGGAAAGATGGAGTTGTTCTTTAGGAAAAAGACAAATTGAGCAAGCATATCCAAGGCGGGAACCTACTGCAGATTCTGGGGAATAATATATGGAATTTCTGCCAACCAACAAAAGGGCACGGCCACAAATCAGGTGTAAGTTTGCATATTACATATATTTTCAAGTAAAAGTATATTTCATAATGAAATAAAATGCCTCTAAGGCCGAGCAGGAATGATACAGAACATTACAGACCCCCAAAAAGTCGTTATTCTTCATACGTTTTCACTTATTGCAAATTTATTTTTTAATCTTACCTTTTTATTACATTCATCAGCAAAGTGTGTGCTTACATGCAGGTGTGTACACACACATACACACACACACGTGTACACACATGCAAACATACACACGCACATAGTCACACATGTGCACACACATGCACGCACACACACATGCACACACGCATGTGTGACTATAGGTACGTAGCATGCGTGTGGAGGTCAGAGCATGACCTCAGGTGCTGGTCTTTGCCTTCCCCCTAGGGTCACAGCGTTGTTTCTCTCAGGCTGGCTGGCCTGAGAGGACTCTGAGGATTTTCCTGCCTCCACCTCCCATCTTCCCACAATGGCACTCATAGGTGCTCATGCTATGTGGATCCAGCTTTTACATTGTGTCTGGGGATCTGAACTTAGGTCCTTGTGTTTGTGGAGTGCTTTTATACACCGAGCCATTTCTTTAGCTCCCCTCCCCAGCACATCCTACCATCCAAACAGATAAAACCCAGATCAGCCAAATAAGCCAATGACAACAAATTGGTATATTGGTTCTCAGGACAAATATCACCTAATTTAAAAATTGTATGGCCTATGTCTTCTGAATTTTCAATATAGAATACAATCATAATAGAACTGCAGTGTTAGTTTTTGATAAATAACATAAAAAAATAAGTAGGCTGACATGTTGGTGGGAGCATGGCCCATGGTGGCTTTGGGATGACCGAAGGAGGGATGTCAAGAGAGAAGCAGGAAGCTGTGGTGTATGTGCAAAGGCTATTGCATATGTTGTGGGAATCCATTCTGATACTCGTGCTGAAGGTGACAGGGACTTTGGACATACAGAGACATGGACCTTTGGAACCTTACAGAATACCCACTTGGACTGCAAGAGAAAGTAAGAAGCCTGTGAGGAGCAAAGGACAACCTACTTTGGAAGCGTGACGTTCAGGGTTCCAACAGGCAGGATTTCCATTGACTTCCCCCAGAACTTATTTTTCCATCTGATATCTACAGGAGATAGAGAGAGGACAAAAACTCAGCGCTCCGCGTCTGATCAGTTCCTTGGAAACCAATACCGGTGCCCTACAATCACAGCTGAGTCTGTAGTGTGTACCAAACATCCTAAGGCCCCGACGGTCCTTGTGAGAAAGCTGAGGTGGAAATACTGTGATTCTTCCCAAGTTCATTATTTGTTCCTCTATAATCACACTTCCTGTTTGTCTCCAGAAGCTTGGAGTAAAATGTGTGTATGTGAGAGGCACACATGTGCATATGAACATAGAGCTTAAATCTTCAGATAATAATAAATGCTCTCCTGATTAAACAGTAAAAGTAGTCAATATATATTATGACTGTTAATATATATATATATGTAGCTGAAGGTATATTTAAAAATAACTGTAGTATTTTACTTATTTATTTAACTGACTTATAACACATTTCTCCCTATATGAAGGAGTTATATGTCTCAGGAGAACAGCAAAAGATAAAAGAGTAACCTAAAATCTTTCCCTACAGATAGAGAAGATTTATGGGCATGTAGGATAAACTTAATGACTGTGTCTCCTGCACTGGCTACAGCACAGCCTAAGGGCCACCATTCCATCTCATGTGATGGCTTTATGTTTTCCACATGGAGACTCAGATCTACCTGCAAATCTGTAACAATCACCCAGTCCCTCTGTATAAACAAAAAAAAAAAAAAAAATTAGGGCTGTCTTCATAAGACTTCTGACTCTTGGTTATAATTAACTTACTTCCTTACTTTGTCATCAAGTGCAGTTACAGCACTGGGTCATGCTGTGCTCTCAAGTTAAGGTAATGCTTCCCGTGAGTTTCCACATACAAGGAACTATTTTACACTTAATAGTCAAGTCAGAAAATAAGCTCTTAATTTTCCTAAGGGGGTGTTGAAACTTTATTTTAGCTAAGACTGAAATGACACCCCAATGATGGGTGTCATTAAATAAGTGAGTCTTCATTTCAAATGCCTGCTCTCATGTACTTGAAATTACCCTTGGATCACCTGCGAGAACGAATCGAGTTTCATTCAGTCCTCTGCACATGGCTGTTGCTGTCACGTTTCTTGTGGAATACAAGAAAACCTTTGGTACACGGTCAGTCTAGAGAGTTTTTCTGAGCATCATTCACCTAGGTTGGTACAAATGCTTGTGGTCATGTTGGAGTTGACTAGGCATCTAGACAGATGTGCCAGTGAGCATCCCTTTGGGATTAAAATCTCTGCATATACTCTAAGAAGCAGGAGGGCAACAGACATCAGTACCGTAGCACTGAGGCCCAAAAGGCACCAAGAGACAAAGTGATACGTCTCTGACGTATGATGGGCAGTGTGTGATCGCCATGGGCTCTGCATCTCATTCCCAAGACGACCCAGTTTCATACGAAAGTGGAGATTTTAATTTCTCAAGCTGATCCCTGCCAACATTTGCTAATAGGCTCGGTTTCCCGAGGCAGAGATAAAACAGCACGGTGTGCTTTCAGTAGCTAGGAAAATGTCCACAGGCGGATCTGCTTGACTCCCAGTTGCTATTTGAAATACAAACCTTGCCAAAACACAAAGTTCTTGGATTCACAGTGACAGGCAGAAATGGGTGGATGATGACTGACCTGGTAATTAAAAAAAAAAAAAAAAAAGGTAATCATGTTAGGATTCCACCTCCTGTAAAGGGTGTTTCCGGTCTCCCGTAGCTTTGGGCCGGCTTCAAACTGCCTGCATAGCTAAGACGGGCCTTGAACTGCTGACCCTGCTGTTTCCACCTTAGTGCTGGGATTACAGGATGCGCCACAATACCTAGATCACCAGTGATTTATTTATTTTTAAATAGAATCCTTCTTCCCCAACAAAAACTAGAGAATCCAGTTCTAATAGTAAATTTGTCTCAAAATCCTAAGTCCTTAATATTTATCTTTAATACTTATCATTATGCTTGAACACAGAGAGATCACACAGACTTCGAGGGGGCGATGGCGCAGTTAAACCGTGTGTGTTTTCTGTTAACTGGTAAAACAGCCTGTCCCAGACACAGCTGTCAGGGCTTTCCTAGTCGCCGCGCTGTCCCCTTACCTTGAACAGCAACCTCACTTACTTGCTCTGAGAAGAACCGAAACCCCTTATCTTCCCTTATGCACTCATAGGTCTCCCCCAGGACAGGATTGAACGGCTTGCTTCCTGCTCTGAAGTAGGTAGAGCAGTACCCTGAGACGGCAAAGGCGGCGACGAGAACCTGTGAGGTTATCGGAAAGGAGCACACTATAGGCGGGAGCACCCAGGTCTGCGTGCCCTATTCCTACAGACTGTGTACATCCATGTGGAAGGCTGCTGACTTGCTGACGTGTGTATTTTCAGTGATGTGGATCGACATCACTACACTGGTAGGGATGAGTCAAACTACTCCCATGAGAACAGTCAGGCAAGTCAAGTCGAGTCTTCCGCGTTCATGTGTCCACCCAGTTCAGGGGTTCTGTAAGCCATTTCATGGTGCACAGCCTCACAGGCATGTGGGTGTAGGGGCTGGTGCTGGTTAGAGCAGAGGTCAAGTCCTTCAGCCTTATGGAATAGAGGACAGAGTACCAGCAGCAAGTTGGTGTCTTAGAGCTATACTCCTGAACAGATGGGTTCTCCTGGCACTCGGGACTAGCTGACAAAGCAAGGCCCAGCATGCTTTAACCACCAAGGAGTCGGATATTTTTGACAAACCTTAGGGAACACTCTAGGCCAACAGGTATGCCCTTGAAGCTCAAGGTCAACATGCACCCCGGGATAGGTATGAATGAGGCCCCACACATTTGTAAATTGACTCCATATGGCAAAGCCAAGGGCTGAGCACCCCTGAGGGAGAACAGACCATGGAAACCTCACAGCATGAGTAGCTTCCAATAAGAGCATCTAGAACTTCCTCGCTTTGCCTGGTTATTCACACAGATCAAATCTTCCCTAAACCCGTGCAGGGAGAATGTTCTAGAACAAGGCTGTCTATATGATGGCTGTGGCCTAGCTCAGGTCCTCTGGGGGCATGGGCCTGTCCTTTGTGACCATACCATCCTCTCGTAGGGGTCGTCAGTCTCTGAGGCCTTGTCCAGGAGCTCACTGTATTCCATTTCCTCACAGAGGTGCTGCAGAGTATTGAGTGGTTCGTTGAGCTCCACAGGCATGGAAACCTTCGACAGGTCTTTGCCAATGTTGTTCCTCAAGATATTCCACAGGTTAATGTTACTGGTGTCCGGGCACGGAGCAGGCAGGCAGGTGCGACGGCCATTGCGGAAAGCTCCTCCTGTGAGTTCCCCATTCAGGACTGAGAGGGGAAGGAGAGGAGAGAGAGTGACGCTTCACCACCCTGGCTTCATGCCATCAGAGTGGAAGAGAGAACTTCCTCATGGAATGCTGGCTGTGATGCATCTGATCACCTTATTACACGGGGTGATCGCTATGGAAGTTTGAGAATAAGTGCTCAAAACATCAGGGTACGGTTTTAAGCAAAGTTTCAAATATTCTCAAATATTAATTAAGAAAGCTAAGTTTGTGTGTGTGTGTGTGTGTGTGTGTGTGTGTGTGTGTGTCTGTATACACTCACATGTTTTAATAGAAGGGATTTTTCATAACAAGAGGTAAAGCCTTCTCTACTAAACCACATACCCAATGGATTTTATAATTGCCACCTGGATAGATTATGCAAAAGAGAAGCTATGAGTAACTCCTGAGGAAAAGGAGGGAATGGCTGGCTACCGAATCACCATGGTTAGGATGCAGCACGCAGCTAGAACAACCTGGATACTCAAACGATGCATACTTTGCCGAGAGATGTTGTCGGCGACACTGGTGTTGTCCTCAGATATGTTGTCACTCACGTCACTGATGTAGGACTCGTCATCGGAAGCCTAAGGAAGGAAAGGCCTAGAGGTGGTGACAGTGCCTCTTAGAACTCTTGCCTCAAGAGCTCAGATCACCAGATGGTTAGAAGTAGTAAACTCTTGTTCGAATGAGCAGCAAATATCTCAGAGAAAGTATACTTGGCATGTGTTCAAAAAATACCTGAGTGTCTTCTACAGGACGCTAGAGAGGAACTGCTGGTTTGAAGTAGCTCCTCGGTGGTGGTGGTGTACGCCTTTAATCCCAGAACTTGGGAGGCAGAGGCAGGAGGCTCTCTGTGAGTTTGATTGAGGCCAGCCTGGTCTACAAAGCTAGTTCTAGGACAGCCAGGGCTATACAGAGAAACCTTGTCTCAAAAAAGCAAAAGCAAAAACAAAAATGAAGAAACAGGCCAAAACCAAACCAAACCACAAGTAGCTCCTGTCTTAGCTAAGGCTGGAAGCCAGAGGAGTCCAGTAATCTTAATTCAGGAAAACACACTACACAAGACATATACATAAAAGAAGGCCTATGTCTCTACCCAGAGGATTCCAGATAGGCTGCCCACAGTAGTGTTACTGAGCAGAGGACCTGGGAGATGTCAGAGAAAGAATAGGAGTTGCCCAGTTATTATGAGACAGAAGCACAAGAAAGAGGGGGAGGCATAGGTAAGAGCAATTAGGAGACATTTCCAAGGACTTCTGGGAAGTCAGGAGTGGCTGTGGCTAAGCACAGGGAGACAGGAAGAAGGCATGGCCTTGGCAGTGATGATGGACTTTTTAGAAAACATTGAGGGTCATTAAAACCCAATTAGCTGCAAGGGAGTCCACACAGAGGCAGACTTAGTTATCCACAAGATGCTTGCTGCTTCCTTTAGGCAGGTGAGATGAGCCACTGTTACTCAAGTCCTAGTAGCCTAGAATCTGACAACTTATAGAGGATGGGGAGAAATCAAACACTAAGTCGTTGTCTTCATGAGAAAATCTAATGGAGCAGCCAGGAAAGCAGCAGGTGTAGGGCTACGGTTCAGTGGTGGACTGTCAACCTAGTGTGCGTAAGCCCTAGGTTCAATCCTCAATCCTGCAAAACCAAATGAACACAAAACTAAAATGAAACCCAAATTGAGAGCAAACTTAAATGAAGGAACAATGTAATGTGCAAAGAGTCAGGGCAGTTAAGTAAGAGCACTTGAACAGTTAGGAATTGGGAAGCCAAGGTCCCCACTTTACTGTCTTCAAAGTGCAAAGAGCAACATCTAAAACCAAAGCACCCCTACTGTAAAAACATTAGCAAGTCCATGAGGGCAAACAGCTTGAAAATCACCAGCACTGGACCTACAGGACCACCTACAGGACCTATAGGACCACCTACAGGACCTACAGGACAACCTACAGGACCTACAGGACCACCTACAGGACCTACAGGACCACCTACAGGACCTACAGGACCACCTACAGGACCTACAGGACCACCTACAGGACCTACAGGACCACCTACAGGACCTACAGGACCACCCACAGGACCTACAGGACCACCCACAGGACCTACAGGACCACCCACAGGACCTACAGGACCACCCACAGGACCTACAGGACCACCTACAGGACCTACAGGACCACCTACAGGACCTACAGGACCACCTACAGGACCTACAGGACCACCCACAGGACCTACAGGACCACCCACAGGACCTACAGGACCACCCACAGGACCTACAGGACCACCTACAGGACCTATAGGACCACCTACAGGACCTACAGGACCACCTACAGGACCTATAGGACCACCTACAGGACCTACAGGACCACCTACAGGACCTACAGGACCACCTACAGGATGGGCATCATCCTCGAACTTAGAATGGCAGCCTAACTCACACAGCAGGTATCTTCATTACTAACAAAGATAATCACTTTGTTTGAATATTTGTTCTGGTGCCTTGAGGATCTTGCTACATAGCTCTGGCTAGCCCAGAACTTATTATGTAGAGTAAGCTAGACCACTTGCAGTGAGCCTCCTACCTGGGCCGTTTGCTGTGGTCCTCTCACATGGTTCTATATACACATAGACCAAGATCCTGGGCTGTTACCAAGGTTTGTGTCTTCCCTGTGAACTAAAAGTGCTGGAGCCAAATATTTTGGTTCTGAACATCAGGGTTCAAAACTAAATCAGGAATTACTTTTCTAAATGTGATTAGGCATGTCCTTGCAAACACAAGTATTAGGCTGGTAGATCATTCTCGAAAGAAGTAGGCCATCTTTTATTAAAAAAAAAAAAACAAAATGATGTAGCTTTTAGTAGACAATTTTCTGAAAAGGTTCTGAGGGCTCGTTAAGCAAATGCGCTGGTAGCTACCACATCCCCAGTCAGGTAGATTTTGATGTGGACATTTCTCAGAAGCACTGTGAATGGCCTGAAAGAATGCCTGCCTTCCTTTGTGCAGTTAGCAAAGACTTAGTGAATTCACTGGATAGTACTAGAGACAAAACGGTGACGTCTCTACCTTCGTGGGACTTGTATTCTAGAGGTGGGAACACACAGAAGACAGGAGAAATAGATGAAAAAATAACTGTGTTGGGTTGTGCTAAGTGGGAGGGAGAAATAAACAAGGCCTATCAAGGGCTAGGGGGAGAGAGGGAAACAGTACACTCTGCTGTAGGCAGGTTTGCTAACACAGGCTTCCCTCAAGGTGGCTTCTGAGGAAGGAATTAGACTGTATATGTGGGGAGAAGCTAACATACATATTTCTGGTAGAAACTCTTCAGCCAGCAGGGATGCTAAGTACAGAAGACTGGTCTCCAGTGGCCGTTGCGGAACAGAACACACAACCTGCATGTACTCTCTGCAGCTGGGACTGGGCTACACACACCTATGCTGGACTCACGAGGGGAGCTTGCCAAGTGTGTGAGGGTGACAGCTACTAGAGGGTTCTCATTATGAGCACACCCAAGAAACGAGCATCAGACTGACCCCGGAATGAGGCCTTCGCAGAAGAAGAATGACAACTCTGAGAGCATTGTGGTGACTGTCACTGGAGTTTATTTCTTGGCCTGTCCCTGAGTATTGTGGTAAAGGGAAGAAGATGTGACTAAGAGCAGCTATGTTTGAAAACCTCTAGAACACAGGGCACAAGCAGAGGTACGCAGTCCAGTTCCTTCCAGTGTGGGTTGTATGAAAGACTACTTCTCTTTGTTATAACAAGAGACAATACGGTGTCGTTAGCAAACTGACAACTCCAGGAATCACTCCTTTGGCTGCTGGAAGAATCTAGAACACAAAGGAACACGAAGCTACACTTGAGTACAGAGATCAGATCATTAGCACTTTTTGTGTGACACATAAATTATTCTGAGAATACTGGGGACTGGGATGCATCATCAGATTTGTCTTATAGAATTATTAAATCATCCAGCAGAAAACGGTTTTCTAATTCCCCATCCTTTCTGCATTACCAAATGCACCCCCGTTCCCAGCAATGACCTCAGTTCCCATTGGTTTGGTTACTTTGCAACAGATATGTTTGATTATTTCCCTTTATTCTTCCAAGTTAAGAGCCTGGAGGTTCATCCCAGAAATGCTTTCAAGTGCCCAGAGAATGGGGAAGCACCATAGCTTACACACTTTGGCGCTGCTTAAACGTGAGCATCTTCCTGTGCAGACGACAGCTCATAGTCCCAGAGTCTTATGGGCTTTACCCACAGCTGCAAGCAGATGAGACGGACACACCCAGGAACCCTACCTCATTCTCTGATGAACTCGCGGACAGGAGCACCTCTTGGGCATCGAAGAACTCTGACACAGATTCTGACATGGAGAGGCGGCTCTCGTTGGCCACCTGCTGTGACAGGGGGAGGTTGACATGGATTTGCTCACCAGGCTACACAGGAGAGAGAAGCAGATGACAGAATTACGTTTCCCCCCGATAAGCACTGCTATTCCTCCAAGTGAATTCGATTGCTAGAAGATGCCAAACTGTCTGTTAACACTCGTGACAGCTTCACGTGCCACCGTGTAACAATTCCATCTGCCGTGTCTACAGACTCCAAAAGGCAGAGCTGAAAGACGGGTGGGTGACATTGCAACTTGATTGCAAGACTATGCCCTACTGCTATCAAATGGAATTTAACAGGTAAAACCTCTATTAAAAACGTAAACTGACTTATAAGCCTGTTCTTATTAGCCATAGTCTAAACGGTAAATTAAGCCTCAAGAAGTATTAACAGAAACTTCTGGGGACAACTGAGCAAAGAATATATAAGATTAGTTTTGGAAATGGGATATATAATTAAATTTACAATTACATCATGAATTTTAAACCACTGAAACTTGTCTAGACTACTGAAAGCCATTTCAAGTAAAATACTGCTATGTGTGCAATGGTACAAACTTTATTCAAAAAAGATTTAATATTTAAATGAAAAATTTAAATACTCCAATTCACTTTCTCGGGTTGAAGAGTCCAGTGAAGGATCATAAAGTGATTTTCACATTTTCCCTTATTTGTTGGGTGTACATATGGGGCACCCACACAAGTGCATGGCAGGGGAGTCTGAGGATAGCCCGCAGCAGTTTATTCTTCCTTCCACTCGGTGGCTCCCCAGAGACCAAGCTCTGGTCACCAGGCTGGGTGGCAAGAGCCTTCCTTGACTCGCTGAGTCACCTTGCTGGCACTAAATGATTTTTTAAGTAGTAAATTTTAGAGGTATTCCTAGATCCTGAGCAACCATAAGTGTGACTCGGGCTCAGTGGGACCCTAAAGATAAATGGGCAACTTAAGCCAACAGTATGACACCCTGGCATATCTCAAGCAGAATGCTTGAGACGGGATTATAGTAAAATATGACCTTAGCATTAGTTTCAGCTCTCATCTTGTTAGATGCATTGCCACGCACGAAGCTCATGAGCATTAGAGGGGATTCGACAAAAGCTCACATGCATTGTAGCCTGCATTCTAAATGCTTTTCTATTTTCATGCCATTTCTTCAATGGGAAAGAAAACCAGCACCGTGGAGGGTCGTTGGAAGTGACTTATTGGCTCTCGTAGCATGGCCTCAACCATAAACAAAAAAAAGAGAGAGGAAAAGAAGTGACTCATGACAGCACAGGGTGAACTGCTCAGTGCGGCACACAGAGCACGGGAGTGTTCACTTCACATGTGTTGGCTAAACCCAGGGCCTCTGTGAGCTAGACAAGCAGCCCACCACTGGGCTACACTTCCAGTCCCTGTCGGCTTTCATCTGAACCATCATGAAGGGGCCCAGCAGTACCCTTAGCTTTGTTTTTTAGCAAGAACAGGGAGCTTTTCTTCCTACACAACTCCCTCCAAAGAAACCTTTAGGCAATCGTTAATGTAACAATTTCTCAGCTAAAATGCTTTTTTTTTCAACATTTCATCAGACTTTCATTGATAATGAACATGTTAAATAAAGGACGAGGCAGATGAGGAAAATGAACAAGCTGGGATAGATATATAAACACTGGGTGACATCGGGTGAACCTAGAAATAAACAAGAGAGACAGTGACCACCAATAAATGATATTAAGTTCACCCACATCTCTTAACTTCAGAGACTACTGAGCTGTCTCTAACATGAATGTCCATGGAGAAAAATATGATTTACAGGAAATAACTGCTTAAATAGGAAAATCTATTTAATCTATGCAGTAATTTAGGTGCCATAGAAAAGGTATTCTCTATCCACTAATAATGAACCTTACCTCGTCGGGGCTAGGGATAATATTTACACTGACAACGTGATCACAGATGGTAGACTCTGAGTGTATTCTGTTCAGCCGACTCCGGAGCTCAGCATTCTGGTTAAGTGCCTTAAAGTAACAAAAACTGCAACTGTCACTGCACATTAATAAGCAAGTGTTACAAACAAATACAAGGGACAACGAATTCTGAGGCGTTCTCTGATTGGGGGTGGGTGGTCTTACCATGTGCTGGACCATGTAAGTTAGGAAGGAAATAAATGGCTTAGAGTTATCACATTAATTTTTTTGTAACATAAGACCACTATTTAAATAGGTTAGTGAACTGAAATATTTAACGGACTTCATAAAAATGATACATGGATTTTTCTCCTCCTTAGAGGCAGATCCATTACATCCAAGACCAGTCTACCACCACATATATATTACATTGTGAAGTCTGGGATCTTACGATTATATATAATAAATATGATCATATATAATATATGATATATTATATATAATATATGATAATATATGATGACATGATATGATTCTTTTATATTTTCCTTTTGTGCTACTCTCTAAAGTTTAGGATTCATTTCAAAGGCATCATCTCAAAAATACTTGGGATAATTAATGAACTGGCTTTAGTGTAGAGAATTATCTTTCAGTCTGATGAAAGGGAAATAGCTGTTTTTATTTACTTATTTTTAGCAGGTCATAATTAATCCTCTTGGCAGTAGAGTGGAACCAACAAAAGCAACCTAAAAGGTACTTTGACCAAACAGTACGGACACAGACAGCCATACGAAGAAGAACGAGTCTAACAGCAACCGACTCAGAGCTTCACTCCATAACGGTACTTTGAACACACCAGAAATTAGCGTCCCTAAAACACTATCTTCCACATGCAGCAAGTGTGACTGATACAAGAACAGAACAGCTTCACATAAGTGTGCCGTCCCCTTGCCCCCGGGTTCCTGTGCACAAAGCCCAGGGGCCTTCTGCCCTTCACACTAGAGTGTAGTAATATGGTCCATTTCCATGTCAGGATTCAGCTCACTGGAATTTTATCAAGCTTCGGGTAGAATAGCTCTGTGCGGTCAAGGCCTGAGCAAGAACGGCCGACCCCCTTCCTTCTATCTAAATGGACAGGAGTGTTCTAAGAGCAGACAAGATATGCCGGAGCTTATTTAAGGGCATCTGCCAGCTTCCGTTTAAGGCCTCTAGAACAAGTTTGTATGTTGGCAACACACTGGGTCTGATATGACAAGTGTGGGTAGTTTGAAGGCAAATACTAACCCAACAGCATCACATGCAGGGAGAGGAGGAGACATCTGGTTATCTAAGAAACATGGACATGCTAAGCAAGAGATGTGTGTAAGTAAGCCATGTACCTCAAAGGAAAAATTCTAATATCTTGTCGTTGGTGTAAGTGCTTAGATTATTTTTAAAGGTATTTACTAATTTATTTAGTGCATATGAGTTCTCTATTTGCACATATACCCCTGGGACAGGTAAATTCATCATACAGAAGAGAGCATCAGATCACATGATACATGGCTTCGAGCCATCCTGTGGGTGCTAAACTCTGGACCTCTGGAAGAACAGCCAGTGCCCTTAACCTCTGAGCCATCTCTTTAGCCTCCTCAGATCATTCTTACTAGGAGCAAAATCCCATTCACAAATTTTGAAGGAAAAAAAAAAGGTTGCTTCAAGCTGATCCTTGTGGCTTACTGGTTATTTCCGTGGTCATTTCCTTTGCCTTATTATATACAGGTTCTGAAATATTCAGGCCAAATCTACCTTGCCATGTGCAAACGGGAGGGCTTTGGTGAAGTATCTGATGAGCTGATGGGCAGAGTCAGTCAGACTGAGGTTTGCACACAAGTCTCGACCACCCCTTCTTTTTAAAATGACCACACCTTCTGTTGACACTGGGTTCATGGATCAACCTCCCCGCTCCCCATGAAATCACAAGAGTAGGTAAAGCTCTTCTTGAGGGAAAGAATGTTATAAAACACGTGTTTTCCACTGACAAGGAATGTTAGGCAGTCACTTACTCTGAGTATTTAAAAATACCAAGAGCTCATTGAAACTCTCATCTGAGCCAGTTTTCATCAAATGTGGTCTTGCCCACGGGCAAGTGAAAGGACATACTGGAACCCTTACGCAGTAACATCAGCAGGAAAAGAGCTAACTGGGCCTTTAAAATTGTTTGTTTGTTTTTTTAAATGTGAGGATAACCTTTTCTTCTTCTGGCACATAAGGGGAAAAAATCTGGGAGGGAAAAGACGAAGTGTTCTTGATTTTTAAGACCAAGTAGGATAAGACATGTAAGCCACTGGCAGGCCTGAGTCCCTTTCCCCACTTTATGTCTCCTTTGAGATCACAGCTTTACCATATAGCCCATGCTACCTTAAAACTTGGAATTCTCCTGCCTCAGTCTCCCAAGTTCCTGGGATTACAGATCTGTGCGACCATGCCCCGGCTATAGGCTGTGATGCCTTTTGTTTACAAATTAAGGCACTGGTGGTGGTGATAACTCCCGATGCTCATTCCAAATTGGACGAAAATACCAAGTTCAAATCTTGCACAGTTCGTGTCAGCATTCTGAAGAAGAGCTGCACACCTCCAAGAGTGTCAAATAATTCTGGATCTGAGGGCTTTCTGGTGTTTACATTTGGCACGTAGGAGTTTTCTATTCTTCTAAGGGCAGATCTGGGGCCGCTAGCTGTCTACCAGGAAAACTGTGGTGTTTCCCCATGTGTGTAGCTTATTTAGACATTTATTGGGATGGTCTGGAGAGATGCTTTTAAACCCGCATCTTTAATTTTCTTAGTGTTAAACCCCTGTTTTCTCCTCAATTTGATGGCAAGCAGGTATCATCACAATAGAAGAAAAAAAATCTTAAAGTGTGTATCCTTACTGAGATAAAGAGCAACAAAGATTCTTAACTCTGATTTGTTTAGCTTTCACTTTTAAACGTCAAAAGTAAAATTTCTGAAATTATTGCTAATAGTTAAGATCAAGAATCGAGAACACGTTGACACTGTGCCAAAGAAAACAAGCCTGGTTTTACTTTTAAAGCATAACACAACGCACTTCACCAGTCCAAAAATTCAAACCCAGAACTAAACCCAACTTCTAAATCCTACTTCTGTATCAAACAGACGTCATTCCTACGTGGCATTCCGAGCAAAAGCTGGGAAGCAACAGCTCCCTGGAGAATATATAAGCAGTGGTAGACACAGGACTTGTGACAGGACACAGAGGAGAAGTAAGTCACTCCAACTCTGCTAAACTCCAGCCAGCAAGCACGCATGCACAAGCCCATTCCAGCAATCTTCCTCAGGACGGCTCCTCCTTTTGCCTTGGCGACCAGCACGCTTGTGAAAGCTGGACGAGTGTTCCTCAGTGGGGGCTCAGCACTACCTACTCCAATGGTGTCGTGGAAACAGAAACGACTGAGGAACAGAGGCATTGGGAGATCAGTGGCAATTGGGAGTGACAATAGCCCAGGAGAGGGCACAGAATAGTTTAGGGAATGTGCTCAAGGAGACTGAACAGGTCAGAGCAAGGGAAAAGGAGGCCAGCCACTGAGCAAGAGAAAGCACAGAGGCCTGCCTGGAAGAGGACCACCTTATTTGTACATAGGGGGAAGGACAGCAGGGAAAGCACTGTGGTACTAGCACTAAGTGTGCTTAGAGGTCTTCACTGAGTGGCCATGCAGGATTCTCCGCACTGCCTCGTAAGCGTGGGCTGCGTGGAAGCCCCACAGACCACACCCACCCCTCCTGCCTCCCAGTGTCTAGTGTAGCAGCATCTAACACATTCAGAAAAGCAGTTCCTGGTTGCTCTGTTCCAACCGTTACTGTTTGAAGTTCTGAATCATGATCAATCCTCACGCCCCAACTTCTTCAGACAACACATAGAAGGTCACACTAGACTCGGGGAGACACTGGCACAATCATTTTACTACGTGGAATTGTGGATTCTCGGAAAGGAGCAAGGCCAAGTTGGAAAAGGGTTATTAACACTGGGCAAGAATTTTCATATAATCAAACTCAAATCCCTTGAGTAAAGGTAAAGCTGGTTCAAAACAGAACATTAATGCAAAAACTGCCAAAAACCCATTCTGGGCAAATATCCTTGTTTTATTTTTTAACTTAAAAAAATACTGTTATATTTAGAAAATGAAAAACCTATAAAATATTTTAAAAATTCAAACCATATTACCCCACTGCTGTTAGCAGAGCCCCAGTCTCCAGCCTTCCCTCCTACGCCCCTTTTACATTGTTTCTCAGGTGTGTGGCTTTCACTCTGTATCCATAAATGCAGGCTTCAACCCCTTTATAAACACGACTTAGATAGCTGCTCGGTAGGCAATGGTTTTGTATTATTGGACACATTCTTACTAAGTTTTATTAGAATAAACACATTGTGATATCTGCATAGACCCACAGAGAGAATGAAACTTAATATATAGCTAAACAAAAATGTAAAGGATCTATGAGAAAGATCTTCATACCCCCTAAATGTGATGGTGTCCCAGGGAACTGATTCAGGGACAAATAAACACACTTGGGACTCTTCTCCTCTCACAGAATATTAATTTGCAGTATGTGTAATGTTGTGGACAGAAAAGATGATGGACACTCCAGCTGGGGTTGTAAATTATGCCGTTATGTGCCTTGAGCAAACATTTGGCTTATAATCCCATTCTCAAAATATTTCAGTAATTCTAAATGCCCGTATCCTCCACAGCACACACCTCTGAAGCCTGCAGTCAGTTCAGCTCACAGGAATGTTCTCCCTCAGCAATGCACAAAAACAACGGCTCGCCTAATGACTGTGGCGTGTTGACTTAGTGCCGTCCAGGCTGGAGTGGATGGTCATATGCTGTTACGCACATTTCTACAGATTCAGTTCACACTCTATTCAGCACAAGCTGTGTTCAAACTCTGGGGTGAGAAGCCAAAGTGGCAACAGAAACAGAGCATGCTGTTCTGCAGACAGACTTCTTGATATGTAACTGACTGTTCTGTTAGTCAGGAATGCCAAAGCAGTCGTAGCTTTATAATACATGATTTGATTTTAGTGATCATGAAATGAAAGCTGATGCTAAAGTAAGATCATCTATAAGTGACAGATGCCGAAGAGACTGTTCTGTCCTACACACGTTAAGTCTGACATCTAATGCTTGTCATGGGGGTGAAAGTTACATTTTGCAAGGGGTACAAGTATACAAATTATGTTGTGTTTGTGTCCACATAGATCAGGGAAGAGGAACTTATTGGTCTCTCCAGCCTTGTAAGCTTCTACTTACTTAAGGCAGGTAAGAATTTATGCCAGGGATGTAGCAAGGAGTCTCATCTCACCAACTTCAGATGCCTTGTATCTCTTGAAGGATGCTGGCATTTGTTGAGTTGATACTGAGATGCTTTGCTAAAAATTCCACATTATCATCATTACAATTCTGTCAAGCAGGACTTATGTCAAATGTCCTGCTGATGACCAAGCCATGTCGGTCCCATAGTGTCTCACAAACCCACAAACTCAGTTTTTCCTCCGCCTCCCGTGAAACCTCTCTCACCTATAAGACAGTCTAACATAATGAATGTGGCCAACTACTTTTGCCTTCATTCCATCCATTTTCCATACTATTATACACGACTCATCTTTCTAACATGTACAGAATACCATACTGTTTTCCATTTCTGGTAGCTAAATTTCTTTAAGCCTTCCTCATCATTGATAGAATGAATGTATTCCTCCGTGTAGCCCTCGATGGTCTGGCTGTCCTCTAATGACTACTTGTGCAAGATTTCTCCATTCCCAGTTCTCTAAGTGTTCAAAACACTATCACTGCTTCGCTGTGGAAGAGTAGACTGTGACTAAGCAAAGGCTGTGGTTCCTAAAGCAGAATCCCACCTCACCAGTGACAGCCAAGTGGCCAGTGAGTGCTTGGCTGGCTCAGTTGGGGACTATCCAGGGACATGCTGTTCAGGCAGACAAAAGGTATGCAAGCATCGGCTCCTCTAGTGGCTCCTGTGCGAGTCTTAACAGGCCCACATTGTTTTCAAATCTTTTGAACTTTTGGGTTAGAAAGAAAATCTAAACCCCAAGCCAAACAACCCAAGGAAAAAGTCTACTGAAGCCCTGACTTAAGATGCAAATAAATCTCTCTCAAGAGGGAAACTGTACACCGTTCCTGTAGATCTCAACGGGCTGCACTTTAACTCAATGGGAGACCTTTAACTCAGAGGGTGAGCCCCTTTGACATAGTTGGCACACTTGATTTATTTCACCCCCTCACTTTAAGGTTGGATTCTTCCTCATTCCCTCAGAACACTCTCCCGAGGGGGTCCGGTCTCTGTGCTTACAGCCCACTGCTCTCTTGCTTTTCAACAACCAGAGCCCTAGAGCCCCGCACTGTCCCACAGAGCACTGCCCTGAATAACAGTGTGATCCCTTTAACTCTTTCCTGGGTGGACAGTGCTCATCTTAACAAGATCATGAGCGTCTGAGGAATCGGCTCTGTGATATTCCATATCCTGCATAAAACCTAGTGATTTACATGCATGCACAAATGAGCAGGCGGTCTTCTATCGCTGTGATCTCTTTCCCTCGTCATTTCTATATTCACCGAAAGCTAAATCCTGAATCGCTATCCATATTTTTAGACAGGGTTTCATGAGTCCCAGGCTGGCCTCCAAGCCAAGGAAGGACTTGAGCACCAGCTCTCCCTGCCTCCCTACCCCGGGCACTAGCATTAAAAACCATGCGGCATTTTGCGCAGTTTTATGTGGTGCTAGGGGTTGAAATTCGGGCTGTGTGCATGCTATGCAAGCATCTGGCCACCAGGTAATATCCCCACTCTTCAGCCCATTCTTGGTCTTAACAAGAGCAAGCAAGCAGCAAGCCGGAGACAAATCTTATTTTTGTCACTGTAGGCTCAATTTCTGCCACTAGCTTTCATCATCAAATATCCTGAAGAAACACTGCAACGCTTTGGGGTTTAGGGTATATTTTGTCTGTCTTCAAGATGAACCCTACATGTTTGTTTGACAACTATTTTGATCTTTCTGCCTCACGGCGCATTCGCGACAAGGACTCAGAAGATCAATTAGTGTCAGCAGAGCACGGAGCAGATTCGGTGACATGAACGGATGCCAGAACCTTTGCAAGGTTATGAAGTTCTCCACCGGCTGCCAGGCAGGTGCTGTGGTGATGATACACGTGCTCCTGAGGCCCTGAGGTGGCCCTGGAGGCAGCCTATGTACCTCGGCTGATAGCGTCTCGTGATGCTGGGGATACTGGCACTTCATTATAGAAGACTGAAAACACTGACAGAAACCACAGTGATGGGAGTTCACATCTCATGGTTAAGGACTACGGGAATATTCAGGCAGGATCGGATCACACGGAGAACCACTTACCCAGGATTTGCCGGCTCCTTCACTCTGATCCAAGGCACCAGGAAGTGAACAATATTTTATATAAACACCGAGTTCTCATACACGGGGGAAAAAATTACATAACAGCATTGCATGCTCAAAGGAATCAAACTGAACGCACTTAAGGGCTGACTGGATAAAGTGTTTATTACAGAGGAAGAGGTGTGTGGCTCTCAAGAACTGCTAACCGAAACTTCAACTGTGAGGTATACAGGGGAGCATTAGCTATTAGTAAGATAAAATGTGATATCTGCTAAACCATAAAAGTCTAACTCAGAAGTATAATGGACAGAAGAAAACCCCAGAAGTGCAAATCAGAAAAGAAACAGGTTCTTAATAATTGGTAACTTTCAACAGATTAAAATCTAAGTGGGAAAACATAAAGTGCAGAAGATCTAGTAGATTTTGTTCTATTTACCATCGGATTGAATATATTCTGGAATATTCTTTACACGTGTAAATCATGTAGAAATGCTAGGTGGGTTTTCTTTTCTTTTCTCTTCTTTTTATCAGGGGCTGACAAATGACCCCAGACATAAGTTCGAGTAGTCCAGATAACGATATATATATATTCAGCACTTTTTGTTCCTTTTCACCCTTACCTCAACATTTTTCAGAGGAGAAACTAATGAGACTGGCTCTGCGATGTCTGGGGAGAATGTCAGAGGAACATGCTATCCCCGCATCGCTGGCCTCCCTACTCCCTCACCCTTTGCCTAGCATCTTCTGTTGGCCATGCATACGAAAACACTCGGGTTTACCTGTGACAATGACTGTCGGAGCCTGGCCATCTGTGTGCCGTGGCCTTTGTTGTGATCTTGCTCTGAAACCATCTGCTTCAGCTTCTCCTTCTCTATAGCTATGCTGTTAAATGCAGACTTCAAAAGAGAATGCACTGAGGAGAGAGAGAAGTGAGAGACAGTCAGCCTAGTGACGGACCATGCAGGATACCAACGTCTGCGCACCCTGATATCCAGACACTTTCCAGAAAGACTAGGTTATAGTCTAACTTAAAAAAAAAAAATCAGCCTGCAGAAAGAAAAATAAAACTAGCCTTAAACAGAATCCAAGCTTCTATACCCAAAACAAATATGGCAATTATAATTAATTAAAATGGAAATTTTTATACTTTATGCCAGCTGAGCCAACACAGTTTGGAAGCAACAACCAAAATATCAACATCAATTCTTAACATCAATACTTAGAAATTAACTCGTATCTCTAGAGGGAAAAGAAAGCAGGTTTTGTTTGTCGTGTTTGATGATAATATTTAGAGCCGTTCTGTTAAAAGTGCCACACAACTCAAGAGTTATTATAGTTATTTCTACGGAGTTTGCACCTCCAAAGAGAACATTTTATGGGTCTTGTCAACATAAAACAGTCAGTGGATGCAGACATTCTGACGGGTTTCTTTGAAGTGGGAAATGACGTATTGCTTTCTCAGCAGTAAGTGTCTAAGTGTCAAAGACAACACTGAAGACAGCACCTCTCCCCTCATTTCCTACATGGCTAACAACTGGTACAATCTGGGGCAGTCTTGTGGTTTGAACCACAAAAGGTTGAACTTACATGTTTCAAAATCATGGGAAGTCTTCATACACGGACATTTCCCTATTTGAAAAAGGGTTATATTTGGAGGTATTCACATCCATACAGGATAGTGGCTCGAACTAAGGGAGGTGGTGGGTGGGTGGAGTGGAACCGGGGAGGTGTCAGGGACCTCAAGAATTCGTGATCTCTTCCAGAGATAAGGTTGATAACTGTTTTTATTTGCAGTAGTGAGAGGAACCCAGAGCCTGAGCAAGGGAGCTACTGGACCACCAAGCCACACCCCACCTCACAAGCTATTAATTCACATGCAGCATCCCACCAGCTGAAAGCTCACAACTTGACAGCTAGAATTAATCCCACTGCTGATTTTAAGGTGCCTCATGATGCCTTTCCAAAGAGTCCAATCAAGGCATGGATCTATCCATTTTGTCCCTCTTGTGTGGAACATTTTGATGTCTGCTGAATAAAACAAAGCCCAGTAGTTTCAACAGAGGCTTTAAAACACTGTTGAGACTTGAGTTTCCTGGAAGGCGTAGGACTGTGATAAAGCTCTCTTGGGGCTGCCACCTGGCTCATCCTTTCCCTGTGCTGTGTTCACCTATGTGTCCTTTTTCTCCAATAGCTGCCAGCCGTCCCCAAAGGCAAAAGTCCTGGCTGTGAATCTGAGCCACATGGAATGTCATCGGCTCCGTTCACAAAATTAGCATCCAACTTAACAAAGCAATGAAAAAAAAATGTGTTTATAAGGCGTTAGGAGATGGGATCAATAGACAAATCCAAAGAAAAAAACAGCAAGATGATTGTTTTAGGATTATGAAGCTAGCATACTACCAGACCATGTTATAAATATGGATATAAGCACAGTGAAAGAGAGACAATCTGGATGCCCAGGTTCTTGTTAAAACCACAGCATAACACTGCTGACAGTCTGGTATCACGCACTTTTTGTCTAAGTTTCCAGGTATGTTCTTGATGTTCACCCCGTTTTATTCTAAGCAAATAAGCAGCCGTATTCTTAGATAAGTACGTGGCCCGCCTCCTGGGACAAGACATCGCACAACCTTCAGTTGTGACTAAGTAACTTGTCATTGGAAAGAAAAGAGGCAGAAAACCAGTAAGGGGTTTCCTAGGTACCACATGAAAAGAAACAGGCTTATAATAATTGGTAACTTTCAACAGATTAAAATCTAAGTGGAAAAAAATTGGAAAGTTCATAATAATTAGTGACATCTACACATTGGTTTCTGTAATGGCTTTGCAGGACAGGTTCCATTTCACGCACCTTTTCAAGGATATTTTCAACCTAGTAGACCAGCTGCCTCGGGTGAAATATGTTACAATGAGTTGTACAAGGAGAAAACAACACAGGGTGTGCCTCCCTTGTGGCATTCTAAAAAGGACACTCCTACCTTAAACCAAAAGATGGATGTTGCTTACGGCATTCATAAACTCACAAGCTAAACACCATATAGCAAGTGGGCCTTCAAGTCTCCCTACAAACAACATAAAAAAACCCAGCATACTTGTTAAACCTTCCATGTTGTCAGTGATTATATCAATGGAACTCAAAAATATTCTTTTTTAATATACAGTAGAGACTCAAGAGTGTGCCTGACTTCCCAGTTCTCAAAACTCAGTTGGCCTTTGATACTCTGGCAAGTGTAACAGGCCTGACTCTCCACCAGTTCTACGAGGAGACTGGCAGTTCTGGATGACTCTCAAAAAATGATGGTTAGAGACAGCATCTTGCTGGGCTGCCTAGGAAACACATCCCTCTTTGCTTCTCTGCCTCTTTCCAATGACAAATTACTCAGTCAAAACCAAAGGACATGCTGTGTGTTGTCCTGGCAGGCAGACTCTGTAACCCTTCGCATCCCACATATTCACAGAGCTCCGCCCACAAATCAACCAGCCCATCCCCACCCACAAAATAATGAATCCCCCCCATCAAGTTCCCCGCTGTCAAAAACCTGGTAGTGTTACCTTTCTGTGCAATTAGACAAAATTCTTCTTGTAGCTTGGTATAATCCGTGGAACTTTCCAGAGGGTCGGTGAGGTGGCTAGGAGGGGTCTGAAAATCAATGTCTGCACAGAGGTTGGGGTTGGAGGAGTGCAGACGCACAGGTGACATGGTGGCACTGAAGGGAACCTGGAAGGGAAGGTGCGAATTATTCAAGTGCCCCCATGTCCCGTTCAACCATCTCTTCCTCAGCCAGGGCTTTTCCTATCGGCTACCAGAACACACTCCTTTCTGAAGACACGCTCGGAGAGTCTCACTCCCCATTTATTTTACAAGCAGTGTGGGCTGGGAAGAGTTAGTTTTGTTTCTGAGAGTTCGAGAGTTTCCAGGACTCACTGGGTTTTCCTTCCTGCAGAGAATAATGAACTCACACCTCTGAACCTTGGCTTGTCCCTAAAAGCAGCTGTCCGAAGAGAGCAACCCGAACCTTGATGTAGTGGGCCTGTTCTTGCACATTCAGAATGCAATTTATATATTCACTCCCCTTTGAGCTTCGGCAGGATCTTAATAAAAGCATAAAAATAAACTCGAAGACTTGCTTGGTCTATAGGCACTGGAAAAAGCAAGTTTATAGTACATGCCCTAATGAGTTAAAAAGACCCAGTCACTTAAAAATATACTGATTAATATATTCATAAATGAAACCTATTATCCGAGTCACTGCCATTTGCCTTTGTGTTATCCAGATAACTTCTCTGTTATCCGGATGACTGTGGCCTATGACCAATCACAGGTGAAAAGCGTGACGAGAAAAGGTCACATGACTGTAGACCATTCCCAAAGGCAACGGGAACTTTCCTGTCCAGACTGGATCTGGACTAGGCTTGTGCTAGGGGAAAGCAAAGTACTTTCCTGTTCTCTTTAGGGGGTCAACCGAGGGCTCCAAGTGCTATTCGCTAATCGTTCTTAGGAAATGGAAACACTACTCTTCTAGTTCATCCACAAGCTAATTTCCTTAACATAGACTCCACAAAAGCTGAAGTTTCTACAACCCAAATGCTAACTCTCCCTGACTGACTTGCAAGACTTTGGTGTGTGTGTGAGCCCATGTACATGTGTATGTGTAAAACACTACTTTCCTTAATTTTAAATTTTATAGATTTGATAAATGAGAGAGGAAAAGGTAAAGGGGTTCTCTGTCTATCTGTCTGTCTGTCTCTTGCTTGTTCTTCTAGGCACATAAGTGGAGAAAAATGAAACAATAAAATCTGTCCCATGGGCAATGACTTGACTGGCAGCCCCATTGACAGAGCTTAGCTCTGACACTGAATACTTTCTCTGGAAAGGTACCAAAGGGAAGAAGCAATTGCTGAGGAAGGAAGAAAATGGGAAATTTCCCCCACCTACGCTAAGCATGCTAACACCCATTCTCTGAGGCCTTCAGCTGCATCTTCCTTTGTCCTGAGCAGGAGCTACAGTGACTGTGCCGAGAGATGTCAATGGCTCCTACCTTACTAGGCTCGAACCCTCCTCCTGTTCTGGATCTGGGCAGAGATGTATTGAATGAACCCTTTGAGAGAATGGAGTGCTGGGGTTCCCTTACGTTGGGGACTCTTTATCTTTATAGACACAGGTTCCGTATAGAAAGTGATTAAAGGTGGATAAAGGAACCTTGAGAAAAACAAGCTTGGATACTTGGTGTTGGGAGACATAGTACACTGTGGGTCATGGCAAAGTTTCATGTCACTGAAAAATCCTCAAGAATTCAGACAGCACGGGTGTTTCTTCTGTGTGAGGAGTGGGCTACATTAGCCTAGAGAGGTGCTGTGGAAGGGCTGTTGTAAAAATGAGAGGAGTCCAAGATGGCTGAATATCTGTGCACGATAAAAGCCTCCTTACTAAATGCTCAAATCAGATGCTAAGAAGAGACACACAACTTACAAATTTATAATTTGAACATAATTGAGTTTTATAAACTTCCTAAAACAGTAGAAGTGGTGGCTTTGTATATGACCCACAGTATTCTAAGCTAATTGCAACCAGACAGTTTTCCTGGGAAGATGAAAATTATTTTTATACACATTCAACTGCATTAAATAGTTGTCTCCCTTCCCCCCTTAGAAGTGTGTTGAATGGGTCATCTTAATTGAGGAATTTGTAAAACAGAGAATGTAAATCAGGATGTATTCATGTAACCGGTTATTTCTTCAGCCTGGAGACTCATTCACTTCTCACTCGTGGACACGGGACAGCAATTTGGGTAGAAAACACTTTAAGTGGTGACTGGCTTCTTGTCAGCAGCAAGGGTTGGAACAGGAGCGGCCAACAACCCCCCACGCTCAGAGCTGTGAATCTTCAGTACTGGGTGAGAGCCTTGCTCCTCTGCTTGGGATAGGATCTCAAGGCTTCCTAGAAGCCTACAACAGGGAGGAAGCCTGGGTCAGAAGCATTCTCAATCCAGTAGCTGGAGTATGAAGTGGAAATGTTAGGGGGCGCCCCTAAAATTCATTTATAAGTAAGTCCAAAGAGAAGGGTGTTTGTGAGGACAACTGCTGGCCTCCAACTGCTGGCAATGGTCACCATGCAGAAGGCACACTGCTGTGCCAGTAAGATTAAGCTTAAGAGGTCTCGCTGGCCCAGGGTGAAAAATCCCATTGGTATCCTGCAGTTTGTATTTCAAGGGTACACTTGGGGTACTGTTGGTTTGGGGAGCCTGGGTGCTCTTCCACTTGTGGCCAGTGTTTCTGTGTTTCCCAGGTTGAAGTACTGTAAAGCTTTGGATACTGGAGAAAGTTGACCATTCTGAGTGCCAGTCTTCAGACCCAACGAGAACACATTTTGGAAATCTCTCCCTGGGTAGACTTTTCTTTGGTACCAAACTCATTCACCCCAGATGCCTGAGTGGAAGATGGTCAACTGACAAGAATTCTAGCAGGATGGGGCAGGTTCAAATGTGGGGTAACTTCAGTGGGAAGAAGAGGGACACTGGAAAAGACAGGGAGGCTGAGTCAAGCCACTGGGACTGCGATGGTGGTTAGGGGTCAGTGGTGGATCCTACTTGATGCCTCGTAGACAGAGTCAGAGTACAGCTCCCAGAGAAAGTAGCCACTCAACACCAGTTATCCCTGTAATTATTTTAAGTGTTGACAGTACCCTTTTCCAAGAATCATCTAAGTTAATTTTACAGTTTCCGTGGTCACAGTGATGTTCTTGTTTTAACAAGCCTTTTGCTCTGCTTCCAACTGAAGAAAATATAAACTTACTTCAGGCAAATAGGTACTAATCCTAACTTTATTATTTGTACTGTATGCAAAGCTTAAAAACTGAACCCAGAAAAAAACACCATCGCTTCCTCGAGTGGTATTCTGGAAGTTTATTAGTAGAGGAAGCGTTAGCATTTTCACAAGATAGCTGGTCTTTGCTTTTCAGACTCTGATACTGTTACATCTGGATTTGTTCAGCTTATTCCTTCAGCTGGTTGGGTGTCTACTGTCAGAGACTTCATTCACTTGCATTGAATATATCCACTGCACCAGAAACACAATTTCAATAATGACTTGGTTCAAATATTTGTGCAATTATGATTGTAGGAGTCAGTCCCACAATTAATTTCAAGTCACTGGTTGTTTCAATAATCAAAAGTCATTCTAGCCCATAGTCTAGCTAAGTGCTTACTTACCTAGCATGCCAGAGCTGACTATGAAATGGAAAACCAACAGCCCTCACACCAGGAGCTTTCTACAGTGCAATCAAACCTTTCCCACTATTTTTAGATATTCTAACCTTGAAGTATATCCTAACTTTAGCAAGGATAAAATTGTTATTAACTCAGAAAAAAAATCATGCACTAGAGAAAAATATAGCATCCATGATTATGATGAACTCGAGAAGCTGTGTTTTTAAAAGTGAGCAGTTCCTCTTGGGATGATTGAATATTATGGTTCACTATTATCTTGTGAGCAGGTGCTCCCCTTCATGCTCACAGGTGCTCCCCTTCATGCTCACAGGTGCTCCCCTTCGTGCTCACAGGTGCTCCCCTTTGTGCTCACAGGTGCTCCCTTTCATGCTCACAGGTGCTCCCCTTCGTGCTCACAGGTGCGCCCATTCATGTTGTGTATGGACGGTCAGGATTATTACTGACCTACGTTCTTCCATCTATTCTTTCCCCTCTTGGGAGTGAAAACACACTTATCTATATATAGAATACACGCTCTCTAACTTCATGTTGTTGGTTTTCATTTCCACACTATAGTTTCCAGTTTTCAGGCCAATATTCTTTCTCTAACATGATTTCCCTTGCTACATGTACTTTAGGTAGCCATACAGAGATGACATAAAAATCCACCTTTTCCAGCCCCCCCCCCCCACCGTCTCCTCCAGTGGTCATGTTGCTACACACAAGCAAGAACAACTTATTTCTGTAGTAATGGGACAGTTCTTAAAATAAAAACAACAACAACAAAAAAATTAGTTAGCAAAGGTTCAGGCATCGTATGAAGAACCAAATAAATGAGATACCACCATTGACAAAAATTCTCCCATCTTGGAGCCTCATAATTGGTTTCGCAAACCCAGCTAGACTTGAGTTTCCATCCTTTCTCCCAATAGCAGTAGAAGAGGATTAGGAATGAGCTCTCCTTTGTAAGACCCAGCATCCATGCAAGGAGAGCCAGAGAACATTTGAATGTGATGTCAATGGGGTAGGCCACAGGTGATCCACCACACGATGGTGACACCATCACAACAGTCACCCTTGTGCACAGTCCCTCGTTTGAGACAGAAATCCACTCACTGTTGTAGCCACTGCTGCTGCTAGCCTCTGCCGGCGCCGAGTTGTGTTGAACTGGCCCTTCGCAGGTGGCCCTTCCTGACAGTGAATGGGAGAAGAAAAGGGGGTAAAAACATGGGATAGGGATGAAGATGAGGGGGACTCATGGGGGGATGAAAGATGATCAGACACAAGAGAAGAGTTTTATCTGTAATTGACTTTTCTTTCTTTTTTTAAAAAAATCTTAGCATTGAAACAAGTCAAAAGGATACTCATGCCACAAGAAATGTTCTTTCTTCTTGGTGTAGACAGCCCAAACACTGTGAGTCCACTTCCTAAATATAATCCCTACCCCAAGAGCAGATAAAGAGCTCTCCTACAAATTAACAAAATGGTGAGGAGCCTGCCATTCTAAAGTAAAATGAAAGTGCACACCAATTTTAAAACTGTGATGACACTTTATATTGGGTCAAAAGGCATCCAGTAAATGGTAAAGAAGGAAATAGGCAAGCTTTGGGGAAAGTGATTATAAAATCTGTAAAGGCGAAAAAAAAATCATATTCAAAGACAAAAATAAGAAGAAGAGAAACAGGTTCTTTAACCCCCAACTCAACCCTCTACCAAAAAGTCTACTGGCAGGGTCTTAGTGTAAAAAAAAATTGCCCAAAATGGAGGTCAGTCCTATTAGACTGGAGTTGTGGGGGGCGAGGCCTGGAGAGCCTTCAGAGTTTGGGATCAATGCCTCACAATGCCAGTTATGAACACCCGGGGGCACAGGTTTCATTTGGTGATGTGTTCCTACACACAAACCCAAAGAAACCCAGAGGTAACAGCATTTCCCCTCATCCTTCAAAGCCACCTCAGTGTTATAGACTTCAAGACGGGTGACAATACTTCCATTCTCAGTTAGCCAGAGTGAGAGTTTTTTTATTAACCCAACAATTCACACACACACACACACACACACACGCAGACACACACACACACATACACGCACACACACACGCACACACACATATATACACACACACACACACACACACACGCACACACACACGCGCGCACACACACACACACACACACACACACACACACACGCGCGCGCACACGCACACACACACACTCCATCACTACTACTCTCATCTGTTTAAGATGACAAGTATTTTGAAATCTCACATCTTCGATGCTCTTCTAAAGTTTCCAAAATACTTTCATAATTTACTTCACAAATCTTCTGTATATTTATTTATGTCACTACACATAATTTATTTTCTACACAAAATATCTACACTCAGTGTAATGAAGGAAGGAAGAACTTGTCTCCATATGCTACTATAATTGTGGGATGTGGATCTAGGGCAGAGCTTCCTGGAAATGGCGAATACTTTTATTGGCTACAATGTACTTCTTCCCACTCTATCCGATCCCTCCAGTATCTAGGGCCTCGTATCTAATTTGCTCGACGAATGTCACGGAGGCACAGTGCTTCTCTTCTATAGCACTTTTGACTACATAGTTTTACTTAGAGTTTTATTAGGACCAGACAATGCGAAGTTTGGGATGGCTATCTTCTTTAAAGACAATCCTCACAGAACCTTCAAGACACAGGCTGACTCCATGAGTTACACAAGAGATTTCTGAAGGCAGTTCACTGGCATCTACTATGAATATGACCAAATGAGTCTAGCACTTAACCTTCATGGTCCAGGAAGGTGAGCAATCTACCCTGTGCAAGAATAAGTCATCAAATATCCCGTACAGCACATGTTTCATGTTCTAGTTTCGTTTCTATTTCCTGGAGTCATTTTTAAAAAAAATAATTTATTTCCTAATTCTTTCAAGATGACAGCTACTACAGAATGGTGGGTGCAACGCTCAATGACACAATATCAACATCAGTAATCATCAGCCAACTACCACTGCCAATCGCCTGGCTTCCTTCATTAACTGGTTAACGGCCTAGATGGCAAACAATAGGAAATGAGTTGTCACGATGCTAGAATCTCTCAAGTTGGCTTTGAGAGTGGTCATCCTGGAAGGTGAGATGACAAGGAACTTAAAACAAATACTTGACATCATTAAAATGGAATTCTCATAAGCAAAAAGCTTTGAACGTGGGTAGGAAAAACAGCTAGGGTGAGGAGAAGTCTCTGATCTACTCTGGTAAAAATAAATGTTATGCCCTTTCTGTAGGCAAGAGATTGCTGAGTACAGATGTCCCTTATACACATTACTATTCACTAACTATGTATGTTAAAGGAGCTTCAGTCCTGTTCTAGCTAGAGGGGCCTCTGACAACTCCTGGAAGACCTGCTGCCTTCAGTAAGCTGGAAATCTTCAAGGGGAATGAGAGCAAATTCTGCAGCACTTGCAAGTAAATGCTCTCTGGGAGTGATTAATAGCTTATCCAAAGTCTATGTTTCTACTCAAAACTGTATCTGCTCCTCTTAAAAATGTAAAGTGACTGCAGGGATGAGGTAATCTCAGATTCCTCATCAATGTAAGAATCATGGGGTCACTTGTGTCACCCCTTGGTCAAACAAAGCAAGACAACAGTGAGAAATTCAAAGACGCCACTCAAAGATTTGCCTGCTCTGGCACCAATGTCTTCTGATGACTCAAACAATCCTTGTGATTTCTCTGCACATTTATGAACCAGAGCTGCACTTTGTTTCCTCCAGGGGAAAGATGGACTATGTGGGCTTATGGTAGGAGTCCTGACTCCACAGACAGTCAGGGGTATTGTGGTCAGACTTCTTAAGAGCCAGTCCACTCAAGACAATGGCTATGAAAGGAACCAGTTCAGAGGCATGCATTAAACAACCCAATTAAAACAGTATCTATCACAAACAGATATGTTCTTAGGGTGCTGACATTTCCTAATTCTTTTATTTAAAGAAAAGGTTCTGGTTGCAAAAATGATTCTACTATCTTCGTCATGAGGGCATGAATACAAAGCCTAAAAACAAGACAAATCGTAAGCTCAAAACAAATGGCCATTCTGAGGGTTTCTTGTGAAATCACTTGGCATATTTTCCCCATAGCACTGATTTTATAAACAGAATGAGAAACACATGAAAGTATATTGCTCAGGGGAACACACATAACTAGATCCATGGAATAAAGATATTTCAAATAGAAATACTGATGTTTATAGCCTATAGAAAAATCACCCATGAACTACATCAGATTAGAAAACACACTAGTGGTTCATTATTGACACATTCAGAGCGAGACTAAAAAGAATGTCATTAGAGCAGTTTGAATTGGAGAAGAATTACTTTGGTTAATTATTCAGAGGAAAAGGAAGAATAGTGAGAAACAGTTACTTTGCGTTAAGATCTGAATGCATCAATATTATAATTTTTTAAAAAATGGAATTGACTAATTTTAACTGGCAGGTGAGCAATCATCTTACGCAGCTAAGATAAGGATGCTCAAGATTCTTGTCAAGATTTGGAAGTAATATGATTTATGACATGGGTTTTAGGCATTCTGTATCTATCACTGAATGTAGTAATGTAAGAGAATCGTATTTCAAATTTTAGAGTGATTGTTGTAGGGCAGACACTATTTATCTCTGTAATTATAGAATTTCAGAGTTGAGACAGAACTCAATGATCATGAAGTTGATCCTGTAACTTAAGCAGGAACAAATAAAGTCCAGAAAGCTTAACAGAAATGTATAAACTATGAGGCCGAAGAATCACAGCGATCACAGTAACACCTAGGTGTTTTGATCTTTGACCTAAAAGGCCTTGATAAAACTGGACAAAGTTCACCCTCTAACCCTGAGACTCTATATATGAACATATATTACTGTCCACTCACTTTCCAGTTTTGATTTTCAAGTGGCTTTTTGTTTTAATGTCCCAAGGCTAGAACTGAGGATGGAAATCCTACTGTGTGACCAAATTGGATCATTCTTACTTTATAAGGTTTTTGTACTTATGCCCAATTAACTACAACATTTAACTCAAATTTTAGATAGCACAACTCTTCATAAGAACAGTCTTCCAAGCAGTTAAGCTATCCCTTAAATCTCACACTGGGGAAGATACAGAATGAACAGAGGGCAAGCAATGCTTTCAACAGACACAAAGAATGGCAAAGCAAAAAAGCAGTACCTGTAGTTGTATTTTTGTATCTTTGCTGACACTTTTTGTTCTCCAGCGTCTTGTGACCCGCTTGTCTTTCTTTGAAATATCTACACAGTTAGCCTACGTTACACAAATAGTTAAAAGCAACAAAGGGTTATTAAGTTCACGCAGATGATAACACATACAAAAAGTCCAGAAAGTTAGTAAGAAATTGTTAGAACCCTAAAGCAAACCAGCCGAGGGAGAAAGACATTGCACTAACAGCTAAGACGTCTACAACTCACTTGTGAAAGTTATATTTCTAGTGTGCAAACATGAGAGCAAGATTTGAGGCTGTGAGCACTTCTATTAAAAGACAGCTATACCTCGGAAAGTTCTAGAACTTAAACTTCAAAGCCATCACTGTTAGTACAAAAGAGAGCTGGGAGCTGACAAAAATGTCTTTATGAGAGTCTGTATATATTTAAATATGAGACAGTTGAAACCAAGCTTAAATAATTCCGGGGGGGGGGGTGGAGACATGACTCTGCAGTTGTTCTTATAGAGAGGACCCAGGTTTGATTCCCAGCACCCACAAAGCAGCTCACAACCATCTAGTAATACTCCTAGGGAAGTCCAATGACTTTTTACGAACTGTGCAGCTACTGCGCACATATGGTGCACACCTATACAAGTAGGTAAAACACACACACATTAAACAAGTAGCTCTGGAATATCAATCATATGTTATTATAAACAGTCTGACATTATCCTGATGAAAGCAACTTCTTTTTGAGTGTCACCTTGCATATTCATAGGACAGCCCCGTGAAGGTTTTAAGTTAGCATCTGAAATGGTGTCACCGGCAGTCATCACATTTACCTGCATGTCAGAGAAGTTAGGAACCGACTGAGTTCTCTGAAGTATCTCCAAGTTCTGCAGGAGCTTGCTAAGTTCCACGAGGTTGGACTGGCAGTGTGCAAGATCTAGTGAAGACAACAATGTTAGAATCGGGTGGAGATGGCGGTGACAATAACGAAGGGGACCTGGTCCACATGACTGGATATCCACGTTTCCATGACGGTGATACTGTCAGGTAACACAGAGCATACCTCGCTCTGGGTCAGAACCACGGAAGCTGCTGGCAGCGAGATGGTTTCAAAGGCCTTCCTCACCAACTATGACTGTGAGAGTAGGTGCCATTAACACCCCCAGCTGTGCATGCTCAAGGTCCGCCTCACAGCTTTCACAGCATGGACACTCTGGGGACTTTGGTAGGGTTGTGGTTTTATTCCTAGGGGTCCGTCTACTTGTTCCTCTAAAACGTTTTACAAGGTAGCTGTCTGGAATTTGGGTGGAGGCAAAGTCACATCCAGAGAGTCAGTGGAGTAAAAAAATCAGCTGAGCACACCTGTTCTCCGTCTCATTAATTATGTGGCAAGGAACGTTTCCTGTAAACTCTACTGTAGAGTTTTACTAATTTAAATGTCATCTCTATGGAAAAAGAAATATGCTCTAAGAGCCAAGCAATTTATCCATATATGTAAGGCCTGGAATAATGCAAGTCTGAAATAGACAACCATCTTAACCGCTGGAACTGTAAATCAAACCTATCAACCATCAAAGGTTACAGCATTTGAAATTCCACAAGTGAAATATATATTGAAATATTCCCTTTCTTTGAACTGAAAATGATCAGTAGTAGGGGTCTTCTATGACAAATGATCACCATAGATAATTTTTTTAAGTGCAGTAAGAGATTAGGAGAACAGAGTGTTCCTTGTTTCATGGTTTGAGGGCAGATAAATGAGAGAGACTCCACCACATCCCCACAGGGTCTCGAAGACTGACAGGAAAGTTTTAGCCAAACAGAAAGGTGGAGAAGGGCTCAGAGGAAACTTCAGGTTGGGAAGAGCCTGTCCAAAGGCATACAGGTGGACATACGGAGATACGTCAAAAGATAGTTGCTTGAGTCTTCAGAAGTGAGCAAGGTTGAAAGACTAGGTACAGCCAGACTGAACACACTGGCTGCTAAATGCTGGGATAAGCCTTTGGCGAATCCCCCTAGAGCCAGAGAAGAGCCACTGGGGGGTGATTATACAGTCATTTTAAGAACTACCAGTCTTGAGGGGACATTCTGCATTGAACAAAGCTCCGGGGATTGTGTGCTGGCTGCAATCCCAACTCCTCCACCAGGGCAGCTCTGTAATTTGGGGCAAATGTCTAAACCTTTATGGATTTCATTCTCTTCATCCACAAAGTGGAGAAAGTTAACAGTACCTATGTTTCATGGCTGAATACAACAGAACAGCAGCTCTAAGTGCTAGCTTGGGCCTGCAAACCGGCTCACAGGTGGTCATTTCCCATGAGCCTCTGGGAAGGATGAAATGAGTGTGTGGGATACTGGGTCATAACGTTGGAGACTGTGCGGCCACCAGAAACAAGAGGAATGGTGGGTCTGGGTCAGTAAGACAGGAATGGATTGTGAAAGGTTGGTAAGGAAAGGACAAGACTTCGAATTGTCTGCGAGAAGGAGGCATGTTAGCTGTGATAATCACTAAGAACATGGGGTCCAGGTGCTCATCCAGGGGGAAACCCAGAGTATCTGCCATGGAACCACACTCAGATATGGGCTCTGCCGTGAGAAGGTCTGAATGTTTGAATCCTGGCTCGTCTTTTCTAGCAATAGAGGCTGAGCTAAGGGAGGAAGGACCTCTGTTAGCTGACCTTCAGACAGGTGAACCTGAGTGGTCTCCAAAGACGGCAGGAAGTTACGGTGCTGTCTCAAAGTCATCTCCCTCCTTCCAAAACCGGAAGCCGTGTGTGGAGAATTCATTCTAGGAAAGCACTCTAGTTAGATGTCCAATGGATGTGATTCTAAATATGAAATCCCCTTTGAACCATAGTTTTTCCCTGTGGATTAAATTTGGGAGTTTGGTTCTCAATAACTCAAATTTGGAGTTAACCCAGTGGTGAGGGTCTGGGAGGATAAACACAGATCATCAGTTTAATTTGTCTAAGTGAAAACGTTAAAAAGCTACCTAACATCTGTTTCAATCATAATACCATAAAAGCACAAACTTACAGATGTGCAGTGTCGGAAGAGCATCTAAAAGATCAGGTGAGACTCATTAAATGCTGTCTACACTGCCCTGGCTTTTGTCAGTTTGGGGGTCGAATGGAAACTGTTTCAGAATTATGTCCAGTGGATAAAGTGTGGGTTAAAGAGCTTTGATAGAAGAGGAGAAAGAAATAGATTATGCAGCCCAGGGCTGGACTAGTCAGATCCTGAAAGACCTATACCCCAGTGACACCCCAGTCACATGTAACTGCGGACATGCTACCCTGGATCCTACTGTTTACTTCTGTGGTATAGGGAACATAGCAACGGGATATCTGGATCCAAGGGCAACCGCAGCAGAGAAGGAAGCATGAAAGGCACCCAGAGAGGAGGGCAGCGTAGAGTCCCGGATGAGGCCGGAAGGTTCTTTGAGCCACAAGGGACAGGTAAAGGCAGTGGGGAAGGTACTCATAAAGAGATGAAAAGGTTGAAGCCAAGGCAGGGGAGGAGCTCAGATCCACTTGTGAGGAGGTGGGAGAACTGGCAACTAAGAAACCTGGGTTACAGAACAAAGAAGGATCTAGAAGTGTATCAGACTAAGAGAGATGGAAGGCCAGGTCCCTTGGGCGGTGAGACTGGAAGATGCAGTGTTTTCCTTGTATCCTCAGCCCTGGGTGCAGGGCTCATCCTGAGAACCCACAGGGGAGGAACTGACCTTCTGCACACCTGTCCATTTCTTCTGAGTCCTGCAGCCAGGCTGCCACTTTACTCTGCCCGGTTGTGCAGGTCGCAGGGAGGCTGTTACTGCATGGTAAAGGGGACTGCCACGGAAAACTGCTGGGCTGCATCTACAAGCAAGGAGATGACGCATATCACTCACACGAGCGAAGGCTGGGCTCATGTACAGTCAGAACACTCCATTAATACCGCCTCCTTCACCCTATGAAAGGAGTGTTCAAACTAATAACAACAGCAATAATGATGATGATGATGATGCTAATAATAATAATAATAATTAATAATAATAATAATGGCCTGGACTCATGAGGACCCAAGAGCTCAGGAACCCAGTCCTGAAATTACTCATAAAGTTGTATTTGATCCAGTCTCCTCACTATAGTCCCTGTAGCTGATGGCTAAGGACTTTTCCTACAGCGGAGTTCTCTGTGCCCCAACAATCAGCTCAAAATCCTGTAACCCTCGTATGAATCTGAAGTTCACAACCCACCACCCAACAGGTTCATAATTCTTTGAAAACGTTCTGAAGATTATATAAAAGGCCCTCCTGTCAAGTTGTCTGTAGCTGACATATTTTCCACAAAGTGGATTCTTATGTGAAATAAAGTAGGACGGAATGTGCAGATGTTGATGTGTACAGTAAACAGCTAAATAAACAGAAACTTCCTTCTCCAGGAGCCTGAAATGACTTTAAAGCTTTACATTTGACTCTAATACTCAATCACAATGGACTATGTCTCTTCTAAATTATTAAGAAATAAATAATGCACAGTTGGCAAACCCACACAGGACCACAAAACAATTAACACTCAGGAGTCTCATAATTTGATATGTGGGAGGGAAGGAGAAGGACAAAAGGCTCTCTCCTCCATTTTGATAAATGTAACGGAAATCACCCAGGAAGTCTGAGCCCTTAGCTATGCCACCTGCCACTGGAGAAATGGACCTTTTGTGGAAACTAGAGCTGGAGATTTTCTTATTCAAGAGAAAACAGTGGGCAAGGGTTTGGTTTCAGGCCACCAATCTCAGATATCACCCAAGTTATTTAATAAGTCAGGCAAGGGGCAGAAAGAATGCATCTTTTATCAGTGCTTTGTGCCAAAGATACAGGCAGAAGCTGGAAAAACCAAAGAATTAAAAATTTATGTTTTCTTTTTAAAGATCTCTCTGAGATATAGTTCTCATTTAATTTGGACTAACACTGGGGTTCTTTCTCTGACGAAAACTCAGGAGGCCTAGAGAAATATGGCGACTACCTTGGGGACCTCTAAGGTCCCCAATCCCCAATCTCTCTGGCCTCCTGGCTCATTCCTTTTCATCTCAGAGCTGGTTGGCATTTAGGACAACTCAATTCCTGGGAGAAAGGTAATTAAAGCGTCTTTAGTAGAAATGAGGTTACAATGAAGTCTCACAATGAAATACAGTTAATAGGGTTTACCTTCTACACTAATTTCCATCAAATAACAAACACTCAGGATGGTAATATTCCAGTAAGTTTGGTCTGCTAGGTCTGCTCTTTCCCAGTGAAGTTGTCCAGTGCTATGTAGCGGGGAAACTGTGTCACCCCGGCATTGTGTAGATTCCCAGAAGTACAAGGGAGGCAGAATCTCTCCACTGCCTTGTTTTTGAGCCCAATCAGCTGTCTCCAACCTCACTCTGGGGTACCAAGGATAAGGCTGCAACAGCCCTGTGCAGTGCAACCCAGTTACTGAATCACACGTGGAAACAGCTGCTTCCCTGCCTGCTCTCTTAACCTTGACTTTCAGACGAGAAGTACACAGACTATGAATCTTATGACATCTTAGGACCTGCAGCGCTCCTTGTCTGGCGTCCAGTTTAACGACAAGAGGTGCTGATTTTGGCAGCAGCTGTGTGGCCAGATCCTGGGATGGCTGTCACTTGTATACATGCAGAAACAATCTCTGAACTTGGCTACGTGACAGATCAGAGATGAATGATTGTCATATACCTAACGTATTTGCTCCCTGGAACACCACTGATACTGCTGTCCCCTCTCCAGCTGATCTGCGTTCACTCCAGAGGGAAGGGAGTCACGTATGTATGTATACATTATAGCTCTAGGTCATGTCTACATTATAGCTCGAAGCAAGAAAGTAAGTTTCATATCAGCTGGTGTATGCTGCCTGGTTAGCGCTCTAGTGTTTGATACGCCTCAAGGATCCAGGTTAGCTGAGACTGCTGGTCCTCCTACAGGGTCACCCTCCTCCTCAGCTTCCTGCAGCTTTTCCCTAATTCAACCACAGGGGCCGCACAAGCAGCTGAGTCAGATGCAGATATTTACACCCAGCCAATGGACAGAGGCTTCTACCCCTGTAGTTCAATTAGGGAAAAGCTGGAAGAAGCTGAGGAGGGGGACCCTGTAGGAGGACCAGCAGTCTCAACTAATCTGGACCCCAAAGATCTCTCAGACACTGAACCACCAACCAGGCAGCGTACACCAGCTGATATGAGGCCCCCAACACACATACAGCAGAGGACTGAGGGGTCTGGACTCAGTCAGAGAAGATGGACCTAATCCTCAGGAGACTTGGATCCCCAGAGGGTGGAGAGGTCTGGTACAGTGGGGGACATACTCTTGGAGATGGGGGAGGAAGTGTAGGATATGGAACAGTTGGAGGGTAGATCCAGAGGGTGATAAAGTCTGGACTGTAAAAAAAAAAAAAAAGATTAAAGAATAAATTAAAAGAAAAAAGTTTCATTTTCAGAACTTTGGGAACACTTTATTACTACCCAAGAATTTCCAGATACCAATTTAACAAATGATTGCTCCACCTCCCAATACTCCTAAAAAGTCACACAAAAACGACGCCCTCCATTTATCACAGAGAAACTCTCTTGGTGATTCACACACCTGCCTCATCTTTGTGTTCAACATTAGTGACCATATCACTTCTTTTCTGGGCGTGAGATCACAAAAGCAAGCCTCTCTTTCCTGCGTTCCCAAAGGAGAAAGAGGAATGTGCACGGATAACTTGCTAAGCGGTTTCCAGGCTGACGTCATCCAGCACAACCACAGTCATACCTTTCCATCCACGACAGAGACATTAGCGGCTGGGGAGGACTCGGCTGTCGAAGACGCAGGAAATATGTGGAAACTGGCGTCTCTCGGGGACCTCACAATCTCATTCTGCCGGTACAACCTGTGGTGGCGCAGTTTGGAGACCCAGGCATCAAACCAGTCCTGGGATTTCACCTGGAACAGGGAGCAATGGAAGACAGCTGTGGAAAAGGTCTCCTGGCTGCCACCGGTGCAGGCAAATCACATCCCCCGCTAATGCCAAATGCTGAAGACAGTTTCACCTTCAAATGATAGATGTGCTCCTCCGCGTCAAGGTCTATCCTCCGAGCTTTCTTTTTGATCGACATGACGGACAGCCCGACATCGATGCTCCCGTGGACCTTCCCCTTCTGGATCTGAAATCAACAGATCAGTGAACACACTGAAGTGTGTAAGGGTGGTGGGTGTGTTTCTGCTCTGAGCTAAGGCGAGTTCGAGGTAAGCTGTAACTCATCTATGCAAAGTGGGCAGCTACATTCTTTCTAATGAAGAAAAAACGGGGAACAGGTAAGGGCTGAGGTCAGTTGGAGCCGCCATGACTTCACATTAATTCAGCATGCAACACTGTATGTCCTAGTCCTATCTGGGGCCCAACTAGCACTGTCAGATCTGAATTCCAGACTGCTTAGCTTCTATGTCCTCCATACGGCTATGCCAAGGATTCCCAAAATAACTGAAGTCAACTTTCGACCCATGACCCAGAACACCCGTGAATCAGCTGGACGGCAGCTGTCAGGGCAGAACCAGGCAGCAGAGAGCAGAGATCAGGGATCAGCCAGCCCCTTCTTCTGGTGTCCTCGTCTGAGCAAGGACATAGCTATTTCCATGGCAGGGGGCGGACACAACCGAGTCCAAGCCCTTAGTCATCTCCCTAGATCATATGGTAGGAAGGAAGAAACGTTGAGATTTGCATGCACACTACTCCTTAGATCCTAAGCAAAAGCAGTTTGGAATAATTTTTATAAGTTGGGGGTTTTCAAGATTAAAAAAGGGAATGAAACACAAATTGAGTACAAAAGACAGTCTTCTGACAAGGTCAAGGAAAGCTTTAAATCTCAAAAAGCAAAGATGGAATTGATTTCAAGGTAAAAAGAAAAAAAAAATCATATAGGATTTTCTCTCCAAGAGACAAGAGCGATTTTCTTTTAGGTTGAAGCGTCTGCTTTAAAAAATGGTTCGGCATTCATGCACTACTTTGGGATTTTATGCTATGTTGAGTATAAGTATGAGGCAGACCTTCTCCGGTTAAGTCTTACAGGCACAGACATGCAGAAAGCCAGCAGCAGTGGCACAGAGTTTACACACCTACAACGTTTACTCGCTTCCAGCAGAACTCTAAATCAATCTGTGAAACACGTCCTGCGAGCTACTTACATCGAGTGGCGCCTTTGAATACTTTAACATTCCATTATCCAGGACAAAAAACCGCTGCAAGAACCAAACACCCCGAGTTACTGTTTGTTCTCTGAATTACACAAAGCATTCACAAGTGCGGGTCTCAGGTCACTTGGCATCGGTAGCTAACAGGCCTGATGGTTCTGACACACCGATTTGGGGCATCTGGCCACAGTCAGTTACAGGAAGTAAGTGGGTCAAAGGTACTAGTAGAGCGCTTTCACACACACCAGGGATGAGGTCTTTTCTCCATGGAGACCTAAGGACCTATGGCTTATACTTCATGACCAAACTGCATTAGGGCGTTATAAAAGTGAGGAAAAATATAACCCAGGGAGATCGTGGCAACTCTGTGAGCACTTCTACAGTATTCTACAGGAAGCGTTCACCCCGGAGCTAAACCCGACTTTCCCCTGGACACTCATGGCCATTACTGATGCCACCATACCAGATCCATGACTAATAACTTAGCCACAAGGCTTAAGTGACCCTGGCAATGTGTACATGTTACTCCTCGGCAATACGCTTGTGTTCTACTATTAGGAAAGAAGATCAAATATTGTTTCCAAGCCACATCAAGAATAAGGGGTCCCTCTCCCTAGCTGGCAGTCGGTGGCTACCAGGGAGGGAGATTTGCTCTTTCTCGTTGGGGACGTGGCTACCGGCGGCAAGTTGCTCGTGGTGAATAGCCCCAAAGAATGTACGCGGCAACACTAAGTGAGCCCAGTTAAATACATACACATTAAGACAAAAGGGGGCATGAAATTGATAGGAGGGTGGTGTGCTGAGGCGCTCTGGGAGAAACCGGGGAAGACATGGTGACTGTGATCAGAATATGCTGTATAAGTGTGTAAAATTTTCAAAGAATAACTACAATACATTTTCAAAAAAAGAAACTAAAAAGGGGGGCGGCTAGGCAATTGTCTGCCTTGGGGTCACCTCATCCAGTCCAAGTGGGTTTGCCATGTTTTAACCACAAGCACTGAAGACGTCTCTAATGTTGGCTTTCTGTGGGCCACTAAAAAGAAAAAAAAAGAAAAGCTAAATAGCCTTCAGGAGGCAGCCACACTATGGGCAGCATTTCTAGCTCTGCATATGCAGAAAGTCCCTCTGATGCTGGTGTTTACTGCGCTCCACCTTGGGATGCATGATCACATAGCTGCTGAGACCGCAGGATATCAGGTCCCAAAAGCCATTCTGCCTAGAACTCATGAAGGGCCACTGCAACCCTTTGGTTTGACACTCTTGAGAACAACAGTTACTTGCCGGAATCAAAAAACATTCTACGTTAAGAAACAATTCAGTCACCCGTGACTTGGGCCTTCATATGGGCTGATGCTTAATCAATATGTGGTGGTGTTTGGAGAGGAGAAAAAGCACTGGGGATTGTTCTCTCGATGTTCCTGCTAAATCCACACAGTCAGAGGATGTCAGCCCACAGCCACTGTGCGGAAGCAGGAGCGTTAAACTGAGCCTAGCTATTCATTTTTGAAAATGTGGTTTTGGCCAGATTTCCCAATTTTAGGTTTCTATTTAAAAAAATTAGCCAGGAATAACTTCCAGGATCCCAAATAAGGCTATTGACGAGATGAAGAAAAGAGGCAGGCCTAGGAGGAATCGCTTGCTGGACAAAATCCAAGTCCAAAGAATGGCGAACAGCTCTTGGTATTGGGGTACTCATATGGGCTGAGGGATACAAGGGAACGATGCATTAGTGGACGCCCCTTTGACTGGCTCCATCCTCTGGAGACAGCTGGGGTAGTATTTCCTGTCTGTCCATTTCTTTATGGAAGTTGTAATCCATAGCCTGTCTGCTTTGAGCCAGTGAGTGGCCATTACCCAAGCCTTTGGTTAGCAAGCCCTTCTACTCTGAGATAATGTCTGTCGGCAGAGGTGGCGAGTGCTCTTGCGGTGATGTGAGCGTCACTACGGGGCCTAGCAGAAAGAGTTCTACTGGGAGTGAAAGACAGCTTTCTCCACAGAGCCACAGGATTTGGTTTTGCTTCTCCTCTTTCTCCTCGAATGTCTGTCTCCTCCTACCCCTTCTCTAGTCTGGGTTTGTGTTTGTTTTTGTTTTGTCTTAGAGATGAGATCTCACTCAAACTCAAGTGACCTTTCTTCCTTGAATGGAACTGGGTCCTAGATCCTAGGTCGCTGGTCCTAACAGCAAGTGAGCTGTCCCCACAGATGCTCTGAGCCTCGATCTGATGATGAAGTTACCTTGTGCCAACCTTTTAAAGGCCATTTTCTCTTCTTCAGCATGAATCCCTCGTGCCTGTCTGGCTTCTGGACATTGGTTTGGCCTATTTTCAGCCCTTCTATAATCTCCCAGCTGTCAGCTTCCTGAGAGAAAAGAAAAACAAATCATTTATTTTCTGCACCTCATGACACACACTTACGACGGTTCTTAGGCAGAAAGTCACCTTTGACGCCATGCTTTACCCACCATTAGGATGAATGACATTCTGGAGCTAATTGGAGCATCAAAACAAGTCATGGACTTTCAAGCAAAGCAGCTACGAGTTTCCCAGGTAGACCCGGAGGCATGCAGACTCCTCAGAGACACGCTGGGGACAGCGCTTGCTTGGCAGTAGAACGGAATTTTGATTTCCCGCACTCATTGTGTTTAAAATGACACCCCCCCACCGTGATGATCCTGGGGCCCAGTGGTACTTTAAAGTTTTAAAATTTTAAAGATCTGGTGACAACTGTCCAGTCAGTGTGTTGACCAGGCTTTCTGTGTACAAATGCAAAGGTTGCAGAGGTCTGACATGGAACATAAGGGGCTGTTAGCTCAGAGCCCAGCGCTGTGTGGTTCTTAGGGCAGAGACCGGCCATGCTGTGGTCTTGCTTCCTTCTTTAGCAGCCCTGGTATCTCCTGGTGTGCACCAAACCATCATTCAACAGCAAGAAGTCCAGGCTTTCCGGGGGGGAACATTCCGGGGGAGCCCATGGAAAGAGTGAGGTGTGAGGCTAAGAATGGATCCTAGATCCTAGATTGATGGTCCTAGATCATTGGTAAGGCATACGCTTAGCATACGGAAAGGCCCTAGATTCAACCTTCCCAACAGCAAGTATAAAACTCAAAAATAAACAAATTAAAAAAAAAAAAAGACTTAGGTTTTAGGGTCTCACCCTTACCCTCCTGTTAGATAACATCCTGTCAGATGCTTTGCATGTGCTGCTGATTTTTTAAAAAGAATCATCAGCATCTACAAGTCCAATTTTTTGCTTGCTTATAAGCTCTTGGTGACACCGAAGTTAGTAAGTAAACAGTGCCGGTCTTCAGCGTGCCGCGGTGGCCACCACTCCACTCCTTTTGGCAAGTCTCCTTGACCCTGAGCTTAAGAAAATCCCACGAACAGATGATTGCTATGGGGTCACATGCCCTAGATCCGTGGTTCGCTGCCTCTTTGGGGTTGAAAAGACCCATCACATATCAGATGTTTACATTATGATTCATAACAGTAGCAAAATCAGTTATGAAGAAGCAACAATATAATGTGGTGATGGTGGGGGGGTCACCACAACATGGGGTATTAAAGGGTTCTGGCATTAGGAAGGTTGACAACCACTGGTCTAAGTGATCACAGATCTTGCAACATTCTTGCCATCCCAGGTTCTATAGCGTTGGCATAGCCCCCGAACTACCATTAGTCCCTTTAACAGAGTAAAGCTTGTCGCTTTCCTCACAAAACTTTTGTGAGGGGAGGGAAAAGCTCTCCACATAAGCAGCTCTGCAGCCTCAGATGGGTGCAGGTCAGATCAGGATGGGCCCCCTGCCTAGGGCCCCGCTCCCAGCTCACTGGGCATTCTGAAAGACTTTCACTTTGATCCCTAAGGAAGGACAGAGTGAGACTGGACAGAGGCTGTATTTCAGGTTAGACCCAACCCTGCGGCTGGGAGGCTCTGCTGGGCTCAAGGAGGAGGTGCTTTTAGAAGGCTCTGATGTCGGATGTAGCATGGGTAAAGAGGGCTGGAGCCGCCATCCCTTCCTCCCCTTCCTCCTCAACCCAGAAGCTGCTTGCTTTGGGTCCCTAGGGTGGAATTTTCTCTTTTATCAGGAGATAGAATGTAGAGATGGTCCCGTCTCCCTGAAAAGCCTAAATCCAGCACTAAGCCTACATCCTACAAATCCAATCCTGCCTCAGGACAGAGCCATTTTCTTATGTCCATAGTCACTGCTGAGGAAAGAGCTACGGATCTTACAGAAGTGACCTGTGTGTGTCCGTTTGGCAACATTATACATTCTCTCAAGTATATGCAATAGCTCAAGATGTGGTTTTCTGCTTGAAGATAACTCTGCCAGAAACTGCGACTGATCTGAGCTACATGTGGAGGCGTACACCTTTACTCCCGGCACTTGGGAGGCAGAGGCAGGCCGATCTCTGAGTTCTGGGCCGGCCTCTTCTACACAGCAAGTTCCAGGCAGGATAGAGCCACACAGTGAGAACCTGTCTCAAAACAACACAACAAATAACACATAATTGATCTGTTATTTGTTCAGTACAATGCCTTGTTCAATACAAGCACATGGATCACTGCCACATGACCCCAGGGAGCACATGGGTTCTTAATACTGGGTGGCAACTCAGAACTCCACTTATGAAACGTGAAAGACCGAACAAAAACAGTCAGATCAATCACAGATCTCTGGCTTTCAACTCTCCACGGAACAGTGACTACTCCATAGAAATGATGGGTACAATTAAGAAATTAAGAAAGGGCAAGTCTCCATGGGTGTGTAAATATAGACACTGGACGTCTGCTCTTAGTGACATGTGAGTTGTGTTTAAAGATATTTCTAGGGGCTGGAGAGATGGCTCAGTGGTTAGAGCACTGCCTGCTCTTCCAGAGGTCCTGAGTTCAAATCCCAACAACCACATGGTGGCTCACAACAATCTCTGTAATGGGATCTGATGCCCTCTTCTGGTGTGTCTGAAGACAGCTACAGTGTACTCATAAGATAAATAAATCTTTTATTTAAAAAAAAAGATATTTTTAGCTACATCCTATTTAAAAAGGTGGAGTCCTCTCCATCGTCTCTCTCTTCTCTCTCCATGCCCCCTCTCAATTGAAGAATCTATATGACATAAAATGAAACCATTTAGTAAAAATCCCCCCCTTATTAATTAAAGTTGGGGAAAACACAAACTAGCTAATATGTCTTATTTCTGTTAGAGTGGTTTTCTTTCCTTTTTGAGGGGAGCTGGACTAGAGAGCAGGGGAGGGGTAAGTCCACACTCAGAACCAGCAAAGCCATCTTCCCAGAGGCAATGCACCGGAGTCCATTGAAAGACAGAACAGAATCTCTCCACCCAGTTCCAATCATTAGGCTGTGAGGCTGACTAAGGGGCAAAGGATAAACGCCTGGCAAATAATAGCTCCACCCATTTCAATTATAAATGCTGATGGATGATAAGGTTGCAAATAAAATATGTAGGAAAGGAAAGAACCCATTTCCGCACGACACAGAGCCGCACGACACTCTGTTTTCCATGATGCTAAAATCCCCCCTTCTTGCTTAGTGGACTAGGTACATCATAGGAAATATGTCTTAATGGTGTCATTACATCATTACATGGTATTATATTATATATTATATATGTTAAAATAGTGTCCTAATAATCAAAGAGCGTATTTTCCTGAAATGCCATTCCGTATTTATTCTCCTCTCAGGAGTCTCCACTCTTCCTGGGTCTACTTAAAGCAGAAACAAGAGCCCTAAAGACATCATGTCTGCACTTGACCAATATCCTCCTCTTAACCCCTGAGCCATCTCCCCAGCCACCTGCTATGTATATATAAAAATTGTATTGAATGTGGTACTTTGTGTAGTTCCCACTATAAGGGACAGCAGTAATAAATTGCCGGACCTCATGGTTTTATTTTTTTTTTCTTCCCTACATTAATTGTCATAGGATTATCTGCTCATCTCTCTAAGAGGAGATAATAATGTTTTCCCTTAGTTTTCCCCCTTAAAATACTTTTAGGCCTTCACACAGAACCCTGGAAACCCAAGGAAAATAGACTTCGTTTTCTTCTCCCCTCATACAAGTAAGAAAAAAGCCTCTGAGAAGGACGTAGGAAAGCAGCAGAGAAGCCGTGCAGTTGGCATCACAGCTACCTGAACAGAGTGTCAACGTTATTCACAGTTCATTTGGCTCCCGAGCAGGCACTGAGCGAGCTGTGAGAGAGATCACACCCACCACTGACCTTGGCAAGGGGGATGGGCTCCGGCTCTAGCAACTGCCGACTGACAGAGGGCTCCGTGCTGGATGAAGCGCTTCTCTCCAAAACGTGGATACTCTGCAAATGATCAGAAACCCAGCTAGGGTTAGAGTCCCATTTCTCACACCAGCAGACACAGAGAAAAGATCACACAGAGCCCAGCAGAAGAAGGAGCAGCAAGTGCCTTCGAGGCCAAGCTCGGCAGCACTGTGGAAGAAAACTCTCGCACGGGTCTTCTCAAAGGTTCTCTGCTGAACCTCTTCCAGAGCGCTGGATTCGACCAAACAGAGGGAATCATAGGGAAAAAAAAAAAGCCCTGCAGGACACAGGAAACACTGAATAGGTACGATGACAGACAACAACGTTTCTACATCACTAACTTCCCTTCCTTGCTGCCTAATGTGGTCAGAAGCACAGGGACTACAGAGAAACTTGACTTTGCCAACACTGTGGTATATGAGCACAACAGGCAGGGCAGGGAAACAAGAGTCTCCAATTTCCACACCAATACACACACATACATACATAAACACACACCACACACACATATACACAAACACATAAACATACACCACAGAGACATATACACACACACATAAACACATACCACACACACATGCACACACACATATAAACACACATACACCACTCACACACATAAACACACACACATATAAACACACACACATAAACACACACCACACACACATGGACACACATATAAACACACATATACCACACACACATATAAACACACACATACACACATACACAAACACACACCACACACATATGCATCCACACACATATAAACACACATACATCACACACACACATACACACACATAAACACACATACACCACACACACACACATAAACACACATACACCACACACACACACACACACACATATGCATACACACACATATAAACAGACATACACCACACACACATACACACACATAAACACACACACACACACACACACAGACACACACATAAATACACATACACCACACATACATATACACACACACAAAGAGATGTTTTGGCGTAAAGTGCAATCCACAGGAGTTCAGCGTCTATAGACTGTTGAGATGTTGACTCCGTCTGTGGAGCAGTAGGGTGAAACACCATGTGACTCAGTATCAGCATCTGGGAAACAGCCTCCTGTGTGCTTGGCATGGAGAACTCGTATCCATTTCTTCTCTACTTGACTTTGGGAATAGCATGAAGAAAAGAGAACCTTATACATTTTGAATGTTTACTCTATGTACAATACAGTACATACCAAAATGAGTAAAGAATCTAAGCCTCACATTCTGTTGACTTTTTGAGGCACAAGTGACCATAAAAGCATTTACTGACTCAGTCATAGTCTTTTTATTGCCACACGTGTGTGCATTACTAAAACACAAAAGCATAATTGGATAAGATGACCAACTGACTCCCAGTATTTTAATTGGTAACCAAATTCTAAAATAAGGTATTTTCTTTAACCTCTAGTGTGTTAAGAAACCATTTCTTCTCATACAAACATCCGTTCTGTAGTTCGCAGCTTACCAGAACCTAAACACCACTATTTGCCTTGAATAAAACTAACCCAAACCAATACCCAGAATTGGCTTCAAATTCAAATTTCCTTTTAAAACAAGAAGCATTTCCTTCAGGTCTGCACTCACACATTGTTCATTTTCATAAGGGGAAAGTCTTGAATGGTATGTGCTTAGTGTGAGCGGCCATGAATGTTGAGGATTATATGCCTAGTCTCAGGCTCCTGCTAGGCTGCTTCCTGGAGGGGGGGCTTATCCATCTGTGCTTAGGATCACCATTTCACCTCACCACACCGAACCCCACACAGCTCTGTGGGAGCTCAGTGGAGGAGTGTGTGTTTAGCATGCACAAAGGCCTTGACTTGATTCCCAGCACCACTAATAGGGGAAAATGGTTATTCAAGGTAATTTCTTCAGAGTTTTTTGATTACCTTTTAGAGCCCCGTGATGGGGCTGGATGTTTAAGTACTGTCTTTTTGAACTGTAAAAAGTTAGACCTCTTCTACAGCAGAACATCTGACAACATTTAATGAATTAAACGTCTGAGAATTCCCATCTCTTGTTTACTGGACAGAAAGCTTAGGTCCCCTGGGAAACATCAACTTAAATCTGCAGTTACGAAGTTAGATCTTTTCACAGAGTTTCTTTCAAGACCATGACTTTTGCTGTAACTGTCTCCTCTTCCCTTCACCAGCCCAGTGCTCTTGGTTCCTTTGATGGTGGCTGGGAAACACTGCACTGAAGGTGTTAAGTTCGTTATGTAAGCCACACAGAGGGTTACATAAGCCCATTCGCTATTCTTTTAAAAAAATAAAGCTTCCTCTCAAATCCCAAAATTACCACTTAACTTCTAGGTCCTGTGTGTGTGTGTGTGTGTGTGTGTGTGTGAGAGAGAGAGAGAGAGAGAGAGAGAGAGAGAGAGAGAGAGAGAGAGAGCGCATGTGCCCATGCACATATGCATTTGCACCTGATTCAACCCTTATGAACGTGAGGAAAGGGCTGAACTCGTAAGCATCACCCCTGTTCCCCCTGCTCAAAGAGACACATACAGAGGGATGCATACAGAGCTCAGATCAAGATTCTTGAACATGGTCTCTTCCCTGTAGCTCTCCAACCTCGTGAGTCTGCTCATTCCCCCACGTCAGTCAACAGACAATAAAGCTCTGCACAATGGCTGGAGGGCTAAGGACAAACCCACCCAGGGAAAAGCAGGACACCAGCGGGCTGGTCAGGGCTTCTTGTCAATTTTATTTCAAAGATACATAAGCGATTTTTATCTTACCTGGGAATATTTTAACTCCTGTTCAGACTCACTTTACATCCACTTCAGGACACTAATAAAGACAAGCTTTCTAAAAGCGCCGCTGAGTTGCTTACCTGGCTCTCGGATTTGCTTCTCTTCCGCTGTGAACTCACGGCCTAAAGGCAATGTAGGGAGGGAAGGATCTGTTTGGCTTTGCAGTCTGTCCTGGATAGAACTCAGGGCAAGAGCTGAAGCAGGAGCCTGGAGGCAGAAACTGAGGTACAGGCCTGGAACAACACAGGACCAGCTACCCATGGGGCGGCATGACCCAAAGTGGGCTCAGCCCTCTTAGGTCGTCAACTACCAATCAATCAACTGCCCTGCAGTTGTGTGCATGGGCCTGTCTGGTAGAGCCGATTCCTCAGCTGAGGTTTCTTCCCAGGCTACCCAGTTTATGTCAAGTTGACCAAAACTATTCCCAGACTATTTTACTTACTTTGTAGTGTGTGTGTGGTGTATGTGTAACGTGTGTGTGTGTGTGTGTGTGTGTGTGTGTGTGTGTGGTCTGTGGTATGTGTGTGTATTTGTATATGTGTGTGTTTGTGTGGTGTGTATGTGTGTGTTTGTGTGTGTGTGTGTATGTGTGTGTGTGTGGTCTATGGTACGTGTGTGTATTTGTATATGTGTGTGTTTGTGTGGTGTGTATGTGTGTATGTGTGTATGCTGTGTGTGTATTTGTGTATGTGTGTATGTGTGTGTTTGTGTGTATGTGCATGTTTGTGTGGTGTGTGTGTGGTGTGTATTTCTGTATGTATGTGTGTGTTTGTGTGTGTATGTGTGTGTTTGTGTGTTGGGTGTGTATATATGTGTGTGTGTGTGTGTGTGTGTGTGTTTGTGCCCTTGCCTGTAGTATGTGTGCCCGTGGATGCCAGAGTTCATCTTCAGCATAATTCATAAGAATAAAAATCCTGTTTTTGGAGACAAAGTCTCTCACTGCAACTGATACCACCAAGTAGGCTAGGCTGGCGGTCAACCAGCCCCAGGAATGTACCTGGCCTCAGCCTGCAAAGCACACCTGTCCAGCCTTCTACACGCATGCTGGGGCCAGGATTCAGGTCCTTGTGCTGGGACAGCTGTCTCCTCGGTCCCTCTAAGATAAATTTCTATTTATAACTTATACAAAATAATTTCAAAGGAAAGTATCCAAATAAGTTAGAAATCTGAAAAGAGGTTTCATTACTCTTCTGTCTACTAGACCCTCCTTTAAGTGTGGTGTACTTTGGCACAGCACAATTTGTCAGTGATATTAGTAACCTAATTAGGCTGTGCAGCCGCCAACCACAAGGGAATTCCCATGCGTGCTGACCACATCGCCATCCCCAATCTTTGCATGGATTATTCGTTTACATATCCCCAAGCCTTTGTATATCGACAGACTTCTTTTATGGCTAATTGGACAGTGAGGACAGAGAGCCAGAGCAATGTGGTCGGTAAGCACTGGGGTTGGGTGTTAACTGACGTTTGATTCCTGGGCCCAGGCTTTTAAATAGTATCTCTTATTGAAGTTAATGATAAAACTGGATGACATAAGCAATTTCAAAGACATAACCCTGCCCCACAGACAACGCACGGCAGGGGTCCCTCCACCACTGCCTTCCCCAAATTCCGAGGTAGACAGGAGTAAAATAAAACGAGAGAGGTCCCGGAATTCTGAAACATCACACGACCTCAAGGTTAATTTCTTGGAGAACCCTGAAATTAACCTTGAGGTCCTGTAATTTCCAGTTTCTAATTTGGGGAACGAAGAGTCAGCTGGCTTTAGCTCTGGGACCACAGACTATGACACCGAGCAAGTACTGTGACAGGTTCAGATCAGGATGCTACTCTCACTCTTTTGACCGCGTGCCAGACAAAACCACTATGGGGCGTGGCTTCGTCTTCCACCTGTAGGATGGAGATAATAGCTCTCTTGTAGGACATGGAGTTGGCACTTAGTGTATACAGAGTGCTGCCCAGACACTGGCACACAGCTGACACTCAGTGGTAAGAACTATCCGGCTGTAAACATCACACCATCAAGTAGGAGGCTCGCACGCTCCTCTGGAAACAGAAGGGTGCCTGCAACCGCGCTAACTTATTAGTCAGCCGACCCAGTGACGCTATTCAGACCCATGGCATAACCCAGTGCATCAGAGTTTGCCGTGCAAGCTATCAATATGAGTGGAGGCAAATGCCACTCACTCGCACACAGAGAAGGCAACAGCAGCAGTGTGCTGTGTGCGCTGGGGACTCTGCAGTCACCTCAGTGCCTGATGTGGTAGAGCCTCAAGCACTTGTTTGCCGGCATCTTAATCGATTTACTCCAAGGAACACTTTTCATTGCAACAGCATAAAGCATTAGGCCAGTGGTTCCCAACCTTCCTAATGCTGTGGCTCGTGCTGTGGGGATCTCCCTCCCAACCTTAAAATTATTCTCATCGCCACGTCCTAACTGTCATTTTGGTACAGTTACGATTGTAAAACAAATATCTGTGTTTTCCAATGGTCTCGGGTGACCCCTGTGAAAGGGCCCTTTGACCCTGGAGGGGGTCATGACGCACAGATTGAGAATCGCTGATTACAGTCATCCAAACCATAAGGCTATACTGACCAAGTTAGCAGCAACTGTCCGGCCTGCACTGAGAAAGCAACAGCCTGTGAAGTGACCGTTAAGGGACCAAATGTTCTCTTCTAGACTCAAACTTGAAAGTCCGACGACCAGAGTCCAGGAAAGGCCTCATGGGACAGCGGGAGAACCGGTGGGGAGAAAAGTGATGTTAGCACAGCATGTGCCTCTGTGTGGGAGGGGCGTGCCTCTGTGTGGGAGGGGCGTGCCTCTGTGAATGAGCACCTCCAGGCTCCACTCCCTTGGCCTGTGCTTGGAAGCCCTTCATCTTCAGAAATACAGCTTATGGGGCTGGAGAGGTGGCTTAGCAGCTAAGAGCAATTCTTGCTGAGGACCCAGGATCCACACAGGGGTTCACAAGCATCTGCAATTCCAGTTTCAAGGGATCCTGTGCCCTCTTTTCTGGCCAGTACAGGTACCAGGCACACACAGCACACATACTTACAGGCAGGCAAAACACTCACACACATAGAAATAAATGAAGTTTCATGAAAAAAAAAAGATGCTGCTTGTGACATCACTGCATTGTATTGGACACTGTATTGGACACCGATGACTGAGACACAGTGGCCTACAAAGGGACAAAGGCTTAAGAACGCAGAGCCAGAACAGGTCAAGGGACTCAGCTCTGTTGTATTCCAGACACTTAGCAACGTGACTTACATAGCAACATGGCTACACAGCAACGTGGAAGCCAGCCTAGGCTACAAGAGACTGTTTTCAAAAGAAAACCAGACTAACAGCCCTGCGGGGCTGGAAAAGGACACCAGAGTTAATCTACAATCTCAAACTGTCCAGTTACCAAGATTTCAAAAGAGTTTCCAGTATGATAAGCCCTCACATGATTTTGGTAGCCATATAATAAGAAAACTGCCTTTTAAGGCTTATATATGTCTATTACAGGCACAGCTAGACTACATCAGTCCTTTTGAAGTCATATGAAGTCAGGCATCTATCTGTATCATAAATATTTGCTGAAGAAAGAACAAACATCTCTTTTTTAAATTTTTTTTTAATTTACACTCAAGATTTTATTCCCCATCTGGTCCACCCCTTCCCCCTCCACTGTTCCACATCCCATACCTCCCCCCTGCTCCCCCACCCCCATCTCCACGAGGATGTCCCCACCCCACCCACCCCACCAGATCTCTAAACTCCCTGGGGTCTCCAGTCTCTTAAGGTTTAGGTGCATCGTCTCTGAACCCAGACCCGAGAGTCCTCTGCTATATATATTTTGGGGGCCTTCAATCAGCTGGTGTATGGTGCCTGGTTGGTGACCCAGTGTCTGAGAGACCTCAGGGGTCCAGGTTAATGGAGACTGCTGGTCCTCCTACAGGGCCGCCCTCCTCAGCTTCTTCCAGTTTTCCTCTAATTCAACCACAGGGATCAGCAGCTTCTGTTGATTGGTTGGGTGCAAATACCTGCATCGGACTCGTTCTGCTGCGTCTAGTACAGGCAATGTCTTAGTTAATGCTCAGGCATGATCACATGACCGGGAGACAAAACACTCATATAAAGATGAGAGCGCTGGCCCAGCTCATGCCTTAGTGTGTTTAGAAAATTACCTATCTTCCACTACGTGTGTCTTTCATTTTCACTTTTTTAACAGATTAAAGGTATCCTAACTTTATTTTTTAATTTAATTTTATTTATTTTTTTACTTATTTACTTAATATCCCACACACTGCCCCCCCTCTCAGTAATCTCCTCCCAGTGACCCCCCTCCCAGAATTCTTCCCCTATGTCCTCCTCCCCTTCTCCTCTGAACGGGTGGGGGTTCCCCCTGGTTATTCCTCCCACCCTAACACTTTAAGTCTCTGTGAGGCTAGGTGCTTCCTCCCCCACTGAGGCCAGACAGGTCAGCCCAGTTAGAAGAACATATCCTATGCATAGGCAACAGCTTTTGTGATAACCCCTGTTCCAGATGTTTGGGATCCACATGAAGACCAAGCTGCACATCTGCTACATACGTGCAGGGAGGCATAGGTCCAGCCCGTGTATGTTCTTTGGTTGGTGGGTCTGTTGGTCTTCCTGTAAGTTCCTATCCTTCCCTTCAGGGCCCGAAATCCTTCCTGCTATTCTTACATCATCATTTCACTTTAGGTTTAAATTTATGGTGCTAAGGCTTATAACATGATTACTAAAAAGCTGACAGTTTAATGATAGTTACAATATTCCTAATACACACACACACACACACACACACACACACACACACACACACACACACACACAAGAAATCCCCCTTCTAAACTTACTGGAAGGAAGGGAAAAAAAGGAAGAAAGGAAGGAAGGAAGGAAGGAAGGAAGGAAGGAAGGAAGGAAGGACAGACTCGATCAGGACTCAGGGAATACCTGCAGACTGCTGAGCACCTCAGAAGTGCTCTCCCATGGGTGAGCCCCCCCACCTGACTATCAGGGAGAGACCGCCAGGAACTGTCTGGACAAAGGCGGCACAGTGATGCCTGGGAACCGGTCTGTTCCGGCCCAGAGACAGACCAGGTCACCACCATCAGTACTCACTGCCTGTCAGCAGAGAGCCGAACACCCAGGAGCAATCATCTTCCTGAGCCCAAGGGCCCTCAGACTCACAGGAGACACAGGCTCCAGCCAGAGACAACAAGATCACCTAACCTCACAGATAACAAATGGCAAGAGGCAAGCGCAAGAACCTAAGCAATGGAAACCAAGATGACCTGGCAACATTAGAACCCAGTCTCCCTGCCACAGCAAGTAGTGGATTGCCAAACACCAGAAAAACAAGATTTGGACTTAAAATCGTGTCTCATGTTGATGATGGAGGTCCTCGAGAAGCAAAAGAGAAACTCCCTTAAAGAATTACAGGAGAATACACATAAACAAGTAGAAAGGGGCTGAAAGGGGTTGCAACCTCATGGGAAGAACAGCATTATCAACCAACCAAACCCTCCACAACTCCCAGGATCTAAAACACCAACCATTGAGTACATAGGGAGAGACCCATGTCTCCAGGTGCATATGCAGCAGAGGACAGCATTGTCTCGCATCAATGGGAGGAGAGGCCTTTGGTCCAGTGAAGGCTCGTTTTCCCAGTGTAGGGGAATGCCAAGGTGCTGAGGTGGAGAGGGCGGTTGGGAGAGGGAGCACCTTCATGGAAGCAAGTAGAAGGAGAGGGAAGATGAGGGGGCGGGTTGTTAACATTTGAAATGTAAATACAGAGAATATCCAATAAAATAATTTATAATAATATTAAAAAAGGAAAAGAAAATTACCGCAGGTGTCTTAATTAATTGATTAATACAATAGATATTTTATTACTTTAGCATATGTAGATATGTGCTGGGGACTAGAAATTAAACATAAACGCATAAAAAAGAAAGAACAGAATTGAAAAACACCCATGTTAAGCAATCAATTCTTTCAATTACTTTGGCATATTTTATTTTTCAATGCACATATAATTACTAAAACCAAAATTACTAAAACCAATTTCAGTTTAATTACTTGCTTTTCTTCAATTAACTTTCCCCTAGGATTAGATATTCTTCAAAAAAAATTTTAAATAGTTGCGCAAGATCTCACTCAATGGCTATGAAATGCTGTTTAACTGCTTCCATATTTCAGAATACAAGACAGATTCAAATTTTTCATTGGTAGAAAATATTTTGTGCTGAAATATTCATATGCATATTAAAGTAAGAAACAGTATATAATCTTTGATAATTTCATGTCATAACAGTGAATTTACATAATTACTCCCACCTAAGGAACATTTGTTATTTCTTTAGAATGTATTGTTTAGAAGTCAAATTAATAGTTCTACAATATATAATCTTTCTTTCTTACAACTTTATTTTAAAAAAACAGAGATACATGTACAGATTTTTAAAAGCATTTTGGCATAAAACTATATGAATATATTTTTGTCAGTACTTGATTTTTTTTTAAGGTTTGATAGTATGCATTGAAATCTTACTAGTTACAATGAGCATAAAGTACATGTAAAACAAAATGTAACATGGAAATAGTCAAAGATTTTTTTTGGTGTGTATAGATTAAACATAATGATTTTTAAAATACCAAAAATTGCCACAAGGCTATCTTCTTAGCTCTTGAGTTATTAATGAGTAAAGGTCTAGGTGTACCTCACTCTGAGAGGATGCTATACACTTATAAGGTTCTCTATAAAGATCTTCTATAAACATTGCTAGGTCCAAAAACCAATGTACAAGTTTGGCCGCGTGTGAAAGGCACACACGTTCGCAGAACCTCACCATGACGAATGTTACAACATTTGTACCCCACAGTTAGGGACATCGAGAAGGGGATGAAGGAGGTACAACATTTACAGTTGTTTCTTAAACATAATAAAGCAGTTTTCTACACGTAAGGTCCAGCCACGTGATGCTTGGCATCTAATGAAACACCTCAAAGTTTACTCTGACTCCCAAGCCCAGTGACTAGCAGGCCCCAGGGAACACAGGCGGCTAGGCCTTGCTAACCTCCATGGAGGGGCCCTCTGGGGTTTGCTGACACCATCTATATTTGGTGCTCTAAGAATTTAACAAGCCATGTTAACCGTGAATCTGACAGGTGGATTTACTGCTGTACAAAAACCCGCTATTGGAAACCAGCTCGCTTGGGGTATGTGAAAAGAGGGGAAGGGGGGGGGGGCTAAAGGACCAGCAGGGCCCTGCGGGCATGCCAGGAAGTGCAGTGGCCTCTTACCCAGTGATGATGATTTCAGAGTCACTTGTGGGTAATGAGCGGCTGTGTGCCAGGTGTCAAATTTAAATTTCTTCCCAATGGTCTCTGCTTTAGCACATGTCATGTGTACTTTACATGTGCTGTAAACAGCAAGTGACAGGGGTGGGGATCCCCAAGTGGTGGGGACGAGAAAGCTGGGGGGCTGCTCATTACTTCTAATGGGGGGAGGGAGGCTAATTGTAGTTGCAGTAAACAGGCAAATGATCAAAAGTTTGCCTTCCCGAGCCACAGAGGCAGTAAACAGGCAATTCAGCTGGCAGCACCCCCTTTCTAGAACAGCTATGTCCATGACACCCAGGAATAAGAAGTACCTTTCTTTTTTTAAACATTATTTGTTTTATGTATGTGAGCACACTGTAGCTGTCATTAGACACACCAGAAGAGGACATCAGATCTCATTACAGATGGTTGTGAGCCACCATGTAGTTGGTGGGAATTAAACTCAGGACCTCTGGAAGAGCCTTCAGTGCTCTTAACCACTGAGCCATCTCTCGAGCTCCCCATCCTCACCCCAGGAGCACCTTTCATTCTTCTCTGCTTCCTGACTGTGGATACAATGTAACCAGGGACTTCACACTCCCACCGCCAAATCTCTCCAGCATAGCAAACTCTTCCCCTACAACTGTAAGTCAAGATAAACCCTTCTCCTTTCACCTGTCTCTGTGGGTTTTGTTTTGACAGGAACGGTTACTAATCTAAGGATTTTAGAGATAGCTCCGCGGATCAGGTGCTTGTCATGAGACGCTCAGTTCTAAGTTCTTATCTGTAGCAGACAAAGCCCCCTGCCCTGTAGCCACATGTGTCTGTTAACCCATCGCTGGGAGAACAAAGACAAAAGCACATCCCTGAAGCTCACTGGCCAGCCAGTCTAGCCAATCAGTGGGCTTCGGGTTCAGTGAGAGACCTGTCTCAAAAGATGGAGCAACTGAGGAAGACACTCAACAGTTATCCCTGCCCTCAGCCCACAAGCATGCACACATATGTGTGTACCTGCACCTACAGGTAAGCATGCATACCCACATGAAAACCTATTCATACAAACATCTATATACATACATCATGAGGGTATGCCGTACACACACACACACACACACACACACACACACACACACACGCCACACGCACACGCACACGCACACGCACACACGAGTAACAGAAATCTATATCTGTTGAGAATATTGATCATAAATATATAACTGATCATGATATTGAATATATAAAGTATTCAATATTTATATAAATATATATATACAATATAAATAAAACTGGAAAAAAGATCAACTACTTCTTACGACTGATTTACATTTCCCCTTATTTATGACCTCTGAGCTCCAGCAAAATCTGTATTATTTTACAGAACTTAAAGGCATATTTTTTGATTTTGCACTAAATAAAAATGACTGATTCACTTTCAGACTGGCCAGACTGGGCACTGTGGCTGTCCATTCACAGGTGACAGCATTCAGTGGAAATGATGCTTTCTAACCCTTTGCTCTTACAGCCACGACATCTGACTTTCTCGTATGTCTTGGTCATAGTACAAATAAATACAATCATTGGTACTAAACAGGGCACCTTCCTGAACCTGCTCCAAAGTCTACAAACATTGTCCTTACAGGGTAGTCTCAGGCACATTATATTACTTTTAAAAAAAATCTCTAAAATGCCTAAGCATAAGTAATTGTTTAAAAAAAAAAAAAAAACAAGTAAAAAAGAAAACAAACTAAATGCAATCAGTGGGTCATAAGCTTAGTACAGTTATCATGTAAATTGACCATAAAAATGAGTATGAGAATTGGGTGGGAAACAGTGAGTCTGGTTGTGAATAAGAAAGCAGGCTGAGCAAGCCAGTTAGTAACATCCCTCCATGACCTCTGCATCAGCTCCTGCTTCCTGACCTGCTTGAGTTCCAGTCCTGACTTCCTTTGGTGATGAACAGCAATGTGGAAGTGTAAGCTGAATAAACCCTTTCCTCCCCAACTTGCTTCTTGGTCATGATGTTTGTGCAGGAATAGAAACTCTAAGACAGTGGGAATCAGAATCAGAGAGAGGCATTTCCAGGAATCGGGATAGATCCACAGAAATGAGAATCATTATTTCCTGAGAGGGAGACGGAAAGAGGCAGCTCTGGGAGGGGATGATGAAGTGATAAAGTTGGTCAGGGACACCTTCAGATCCATTAGCATCACAGTGGCTCTCCCTAAGTTAAGTGTAACTGCAAAGAGCCCACTGACATCCAGGGTCAAAGTTCACAAATTCCAGATCTTTAAGGAGCCAGGCAGTCCATAAAAATAAACACTGAAATAATGGAGAGATAAGGACTCTGGCTGGTTGGGCAGAAAGTCTTCCATGGAAACTAGAAGCCACTACTAGGATGATCAGCGTAGCCATTGAGGATCTGGGCACAGGGGCTTCATGTCTTTCAGTTTAGAAGAATCTGGATGCGTTTTTTTTTTTTAAGATTTATTTATTTTATGTATATGAGAACACTGTTGCTGTCTTCAGACACACTAGAAGAGAGCATTGGATTCCATTACAGATGGTTGTGAGCCACTATGTAGTTGCTAGGACTTGAACTCAGGACCTCTGGAAGAGCCTTCAGTGCTCTTAACCACTGAGCCATCGCTCCAGTCCCTGGATGCTTTCTAATAGCTAAATATTAGAAAAAGACATTTCAGCAGCTACTAAATTCTACTAATGAGAGTTTGACTAACTAGAGGTTTTATTTCAGGACTTAACAGTAACGTTAATTCATTGATATACAGCACCAAGGGAATTTTTCTTAGCATTTCTCTCAGTTTACTTAATAACAAAAGCCTTTCTTTCCATACCCCACCCCCCAGGGACAAGCTTTACTTGTGGAATGCTAGCTTAGGAGAAAGCCTTAGATGTATAATAAACTCCATTGTTAATTTGTTTTGGAAGGTTCATGGCTTGCTTACTTAGTGACGCTTGTGAGACATGGCAGGTCACACACAGGCCACTGCGTTAGTTAGGCGTCCTGCCACCTTGCAACAGAGTGGAGGAGAACGTCTAGTGGAGAAGGTACTGGAGCCTTCGAGCTTCTTAAGGACTACGTGGACTGACCCTTCGTCCTATCAGCAGAGCGAGAAACACTTAGCAAAAGCCCAGCACCCTGTCTCTTTATGCCCCCAACACCTTCCGTCTTTCATCTGCTGCGCTACGTCACTTAGACACGGCAAAGAAAGCCAAGTGCTACTATTCACAGATGTTCTCTGTCTTATTTATCCACGAAGAAGAGAGAGGAAGGCAAATAAATCTGCCATAGAAAATTTGTAATAAAAAAAAAAAATGACAAGACTAATACCAGCGCAGGTCTGCAAAGACACCACTTAGCAAAGTTTTCAACACAATGCAAACCAACCTCGTAGATTGACAAAGGAAACAATATAAAAACACCAAGTGTTACCCAAGATCTTCGAGATAAAGTCAGTGAAAGAGTCGGGAAGTCATTCCGAAGGCCCAGGAAGACTGTCTCCAAGCCAGTCTTTGATACGAATGCAGTGTTAGAGGGTGGGGGTGGAAGAAGATAAGACATACAGATAGATGGTGCAGATTTCGGGAATTAGAGCAGGCAATATAGGTACTGTGAAATGGGGCTGCACCCCACTACAGTCTCCTCTGGGCATCCACCCTATAAGGAAAGCTGGCTTTATCTGTGTGGAGAACAGGAAACCATTGGAAGGTTTCATGACTGCCATCTTCAGGAAATTTGAATGATGGGGTCCTGAAGGTACTGGTGAGGCAAGAGACCTCCGTGGCAGCTGGGGAAGGTGACCAGAGTCTGGGCTGGTGATCGGACAGTTGGAAGGGAAGAAAATGATATTCTAGAGGAAGAAATAATCTATAGAATTAATTCTATGGACTACGGAGGAAGCTAAGGAGAAAGGCATATAACGTGTGTTGTGTCACTGAGGCTGGTTTACATCAATCACAGTCAGAGAGTGGGATGTCTAAGCAGAAATGTTAGCTCATCAGCAGTTCACCTAGAACCTGTGAACTAAATAAGGTGCATTAAGGTACTACCGTATTCTCTGCCTTATGCTAAATTGTTCACACATGTGACCCGGAGAAAGACAGAGGTGAACTGTTCAACACAGCTGTATTTGCACAGGTGCCTGTGAAATCAGGAGGAAGAGAAGATCCACAGAAAACTAAGGTATCACACTTTCTCTGGGTCCATTACTCGGTAGATGCACAGAAGAGTACTGTACTGAGCCACTGCACATGCCGAACCTCCAGGCTCTCCACATCCATCCTGAGTTTTAGGTAGTGCTTGAGATAAAGGGGAAACGGACCTGCCTTTATTCCTTACCATGCTCCTCTTTGAGGGGGGTGAACAGATACAAAATAGCAGTCAGTAAGGAGAGAGGAATGCCTTTGGGAGTGTTTCCACCTGCTGAGATATGCAGGGACAAAAGTATTTAACTGTCACTGTAACAATTAGTAGGCACCTGGAAAAAGTAACCCTAGCATGGAGTTCCATATGTAGACCAGGCTGGTCTTGAACTCATAGACATCTGCCCACCTCAGCTTCCAGAATGCTGGGGTTAAAGGCATGTGGTACACAGTGGTTCCCCATCCAAAAACAAACAAAACCAGCCATTTGTATATTGTCTATTGTCTAAAATTCATGATCAAGTCACACACCTTCTTTTCATCCCGGGACTTTCCACTCACAAGCCCACCCGGCACCAAGGGTCTCCGGTGTCCCTGGTCATTTGCAGACAGGGCCTGGAGCGCAGGTGCAGCAGGCCTATGAAGGCCTGACAGCTGTTTTTATAGTAGTCATCAGTCTTTTATTTACCACAGGTCTCCAGGGTGAGCTGAGTCAATCCCTTCCTGCCCCTTAGCAACCACGAAGGCCATGCGACTTAACAATTTCTCAGTTTAAATGCTCAGAGGAAGAAGAAGAAACACGAAGAGTCCTTCACAGGAAAGAACCGAGAGGCAGAAGGGTGGACTCGCTAACTTAGAGGGCATGCAAGCACGCAGTACTTATGTGACACCAAGTGTTCCCATCCACGGTACTCTGAGCCTCTGAGAATCTACAAAGGGAGTGCATTAAATGGTATACCCAGCAGGCAATCACAGGTTGAGTGAAGGACAGAAGTACTTCTGAGACAGTGTATACACATCCTCTTTGAATACCGAAACAAAGGTACCAGGATTAAAAACTTCCCAAAGACTAGAAATACCTGCATTAGGGTCTGTAAAAAGTACACACATAAGAAATCACCAGTCTGTACAGGCTGCCCTGGGATTTCTCATGGTAGCTGTCAGGGGTGTGCTGGGAGGGCTTGGGGTTGGGGGTTCTCTCAAAGGCACCCACAGAAATGCATTCCCACTGCTGTGAGTCCATGTCTGAGCTGTCCACTTAAAATGCATATACAATAAGTTACTGGTGGCTGTTGCACAGTCTGGCACCATGGCTAGTGCCTATAATTGCTATACTCGAAGGCTGACAGTTCAAGACCGGATTGGGCTACATAGTAAGTTCCAGACCAGCCAGGCATGTGAGATACTGTATCTAAATTAATTAATTAACTGATTGATTAATTAATTAATTAATTAATGATGCATACATCTCTTTAAATTAGGCAGTAGTCTCTAAGTATTTGAAACAGGAGAGGAGCAGAGATGTGAAGGATCGTGTCACACTCGTCACTAAGTAAAACTCACAAAGGAAAATTCCCATAAAAGGGTGACAATGCACTTGTAAATTTCCGCAACTTACCGAAGGACTCATTGCAATGGGAAACCGTTAACCCTACCTGTGCTAGGAGCTGAAATACCACTGTTCTGTCAATCGCCAGCACTTATACGTCGGATCCTCACACAACCCTGACAGCACAGTGGTCCCCGAACACGAATGCAGTAATCGCCAGCAAAAGTAACTTGACAGACTGGATCAAATGGGACAGCCAGTGTTTTATCCCCTCAATAAGTTCTGACACCTCTCTGCCTCTGCTGCCTTTGAAAACTCTTCAACCCTTGCAGCTCACAGTTCCCGAATACTATAATTTTATTTGCTTCCTAACTATTGAGTCTGACAGTGGCTAGGTTCTGCACAGCCTCGCAGGGGTCAGGGCTTGTAGAGCCCTATTATTTTGCAGAAAGTCTCCTTGCTGGTCCTTGGGTTCTTTAGCACGTCCATGAAGAAGAGAGACCTGAAAATCACAGTCTTGATGCTGGCTCCACAGCCAGGAGTTCATGGTGAGAAGGTCACCAGGCTTCCTGGGGAAACCCTGCACTCTAAAAGTACAAACACACACACACACACACACACACACACACACACACACACACCAACAAAACGAAACAAAACCAAAACATAACAGAGAAGCCAGTACAACAGCTTCCCACTATCAGACATAGTTACACAAAATAAGAGGGTGACCTGTGGCACAAAGTTCTTCCCAACAAACTTTCAGGCTCAGCAACCCACGCCGTCCAAACAGGGCTCTACTGGCAGAAAATGATAAAAAGCACCAAAATCTTTTCCTACCTGTCTGCTTTCCCTCTGAGAAGATGTTGAAGATGAGGCACTTCTATGGGTCGGAGTAGATGTTTTATGAGCAGGGGATATGCCCTTCTCGTCTGAACTCATGGCTGCAGTTCGTCTAGGGATGTGCACGTGGGATCATCCCAATCTTCCTTCCAGTTCCCAGACAAAGAACCAGACAACTAGTGGCTTTAGTCCATCTCCCTTGGACCGGACCGGACGAGGAAGCTCGGGTCTCTGCTGGCGAGTCCAAACTACCTAAAAACAAAACAAACCAAAAGTTTCCTGTAGTTTAAAAAGAAATAGCAATCACTATATTTAGAGGGAAATTAATCTGCATTAATGGAGGGAAGAAGGCACACTCAGAGACTCTAGGTTGGAGATGTAAGTTACAGCTGATGGGAACACAGATCCATAGATAGAATGGTTCGCACATGAATTCTGAAGTGTCTATATGTGTACAGAATTTGGAAGATGCCTATAGTCATATTGAATTTCTAACACTATGCCAACAAATCATGTGCACTTGAATGTGTTCATTAGGATTTTAATGTTCACCTACTCACAGACAATAATCAAACAACAATCCCTTGGGTGGGGCAGGTACCTCAGTGGTAGAGCCCTTGTCAAGGGTAAGCAAGGCTCTGGGTTCACTCTGAATGCCAAAATAATAATAATAATAATAATTAATTATTGGCATAAAAAGAACAATCCCAACAATTAAGAGATTTTTTTTTAATGAACTTGTAAACCTGGATGTTCTAATGGCTGAAACTTCTAATACTTTTCTTGAAATTTTAAATTTTCTGCCATTATAGTAAGAAATAAAAGTCTGCTTAGTTGAGCTAGAGCTCAGGAGTTAAGAGCCCTAGCTGCTCTCCCAGGGAAGCCAAGTATGATTCCCAGCACTGACTTGGTGTATTACTTTCTACGACTCCATTTTTAGGGAATCCAGCTTCCTCTTCTGACCTGCAAGGGCACCAGGTATGCACATGGTCCACAGACATGCATGCAGGTAAAGCATCCACATACATAAAAATAAAATCTAAAACTCTTTAAAAGAATTAAACTGCTTAGCATCCAAACTGTAAGACAAAATCTCAAAGCAAAATTAGCCTCTGTAAATCATAAATTCAAAGATCGCAAAAGCTCTTTGGTTAAACAGCAGTAAGGTTTCATCTTTGACTGGCAAAAGGCAGTTAAACAAGCCAGCATCTGACAGATGATCGTCTAATCTGTTCAAGGAAGGCAAACTAATAAGTGTGAATAAAGACCCTGAAGCCAATCCCTGGTGTCTGGAAGCAGGAAAGTGAGAAGGCTATTTAGATCCTTGATTCTAAGTACTTTGTTTTCCATTCCAAGATGTTTTACAAGTAGATGCTGGCACTTGAGCCAAAAGTATGGCAGTTTTGCGATTATGTTCAAGTGCCCCCGGGGAATGAGGCTGAAAGGCCCAACTCATTAAACCATATCCACCCAAGAAGTAAATTCAATCCAAGTTTCTAACACACATCCTCCCTCCTTCCTTCCCCAACGTCTCCTGTTCCTCCTCTATCTATTTATCTATCTATCTATCTATCTATCTATCTATCTATCTATCTATCTATCTGTTATTATCTATCATTTACCTACCTATCTATTAATACTACTGTTAATAACTTATTTTAATTTAACATGACATTTTCAAGGTAACTTTTTGTGATGCAAGGGTCCATGCTCAGTCTGATTGTATGATGAATTTGAATATTCAAGAAAAAGAAAAGCAATGGAGGAAGAATGAAATGTATCCCAAGGTCCTATCATGAGGTTATTGTTGTTATCTATGAGTTTGGAATCTCTTGTGATTTTAAACAAAAGGTTCTGTGTGACTTTTCCTGGTTTATCTGAGCAACTCACCTCAGATAAGGAACCAGAGATAGATCAAAAGTAAAGTGAGTTTACTGGGATTATTGATGGGAGTTTGGGTGAGGAGTTACATAAAGGCAAATGATCAACCCAAAGCAACTGTACCAGCAAAAAGCCCACCCTAGTAGAGGTAACGTTCATCAAACTAGGTCCCTCCAGCACCCTGTACCGCTTGAAGGTGTCTTGGCTGGTGGGACTGTCCTCTCTCCAAGGTTACTGCTGACATAACCTTGACAAGGGGCCTGGTGGATCTTGGAAGTTTCAGGAACTTCCTGAGACTTGTAAGTTTTATTTCCTTCATGGATCTTAGGATCTTAGGAACCTCTCTTCAAGACAAAACATTTTAACTGGGCAGAAACTGACCCCCAACAAAAGCATTTCAAGTATCCAGTATCAAATTCAAATATTTTTTTAAATTTCATCCTAACCAGGCATTAATCAAAGGTCTGAGTACCGCCTCTATTTTTAATGCATTATGAAAGAAATTTTAAATCCTGTTTGGAGTTTGAAACTGCCAATTCTTTATTCCTAAAGTGTAGAATTTACTGCACCCAAAGAACGATTTGTTTCATTTCCAGTGAAACACATTTTCAGAAACTGCCTAAACAGTGTTATAAACTCAAGATCACACACTTTAAAGGCATCACCAACACAATTACTATACTCAACACAAACCACTATGATTGAAAATGACAGTGATGCAAGAGCAGAAACCCTCATTTTTCTCTCAGTTCCCCTCATATATGCAGGAGCACAAGCATTGTAAAGTTCTGTGACATTTGCTTTTATTTACATGGGGGAATATACAATTCAGAGGTATACAATTTATGACCCAAGGACCAAAGCAGGGAAACCTGTAGAACTAAGTGTTCATAGGCATAAATTATATGTGACCAAAAAAGCATGTGAAAGGAAAGGACTCAGCCGGGCTAAGTGAGGCTGTGTGAATAAAGCTCTGGGCTCACTGCCGGCCGATTCACTCATCCTCCAGACTGGGTATACAGTGCATAGAATCTCTGCACTGTGCCCAGCAGAGCAGCAGACCCCGTGAAAGAGGAGCACCCAGCCTTGACAGAAGCCCTTACACTGTTGCAGATAGATGACAGTCACTGTCCCTCAAATGCCTTGTTCAAAGGAAGTCACATGACCCCACTCAGGTGTGTGGTATAGGAAATCAGCTCCCCAGGAGAGATGAAGGAAGTCGGGATAATGTAAGTCATTATAAAAATAAAGAAAAATACGAAGTGCTTAAGTGATAGATTATTGATTTGAAACAGCACGCTGTTGAGCATTCCTACGATTGTGCTTGGTTAAAACAGAATAAAAAAAAATGTTAGCAAGGGCTCTATCTTTACTTGTTGAAGAGAGTCTATTCAGAACCAGCACAGGTTCCAACAAAACAAAATTCCAGCAGAGTGAATTTGAAAAGGCGAATTTGAGTGTGAAGCAAATACCATTGACACAAATGCTCTATTGACGATGGTCAGAGCGCATACAAAAGAAATAAAATCAAGGTCTCCCCACCCCCACGCATGTCTCAAACATCTGTGACAAATTAATTCATATACATAATGAAAACAGAAAGTTTATTCAAAGTAAAAGGAGGGAGCTGTGGAACACAAGTGTTTTCAAAACACGTAAGAAAAGTGCAACTTTGGCAGAGCCAAGGCAGGTTTGGGGACAACGGGATTGACCTGGTTGAAGAACTTGAAGCTGGTATTCGGTAATTAAAGGGGTGCTAATGCAGTTCAAGGCTCTCCAGGAAATACATTTTACCTTGTTACCTTTTACTATTATTATCCCTTAGAAGTCTGTTTTCTAATGAGAGACAGAAAAGGGGTGGACCCAGATGGGAGGAGAGATGGAGAGAAACTAGGAGAAACCATAATAAGTTTATATATTATCTGAGGAAAAAATATTTTCAATAAAAAAAAGATAAAATGTTAGAAATGGTTAACAAAAAAAATAACCATACAGGATGAAAACAAAAAAAAACAAAAAAAAACAAAAAAAAAAAAAAAACACAAAACACAAAAGGGTTAGGGAAAGGAAGGAAGGGAGGGAGGGAGGGAGGGAGGGAGGGAGGGAGGGAGGGAGGGAGGGAGAAAGGAAGGAAGGAAAATACACAAAATTACAGAAATTCTCTTGCAAACAAACCAACAAACAAAAGGTCAAGGAGACAGAGGCTGATCCGGAGCCGATACCCGAAGCATCTCACCGAATTCACAGATAACAATGATCCTGAACAACGACTGAATGATATCCAAAATGTTTCCAAACATAAAAACTTGGTCACACTTCAACAGGAAAATGAGGTAGAAGAACAACTCAAAACAAGACCCCAGTGAAATTACTGAATTCGGATAGCACTGTGGGAAGCAATTCAATAAATTAAAATTTAATCATAGTGTAAGAGCAAGAACAGGCTCTGAAAGCCCACTTTTCTAACTACCTCTTAGGTTGAGGAAAAAGAAAATAAGTGACATTAAAGAATATTTGGAAACGGGTAACAGTCAGAACCCACAGCACTCACCCCTGCCCCCCACGCCCCCGACTCTGCCATCTGTCTATTCGGTGGAGTGACTTCCCCACGTACAGCCTTAACCATTCCCATTACTAAACATAAAAGAATAAAAGCAAATTCCATGCACTAATAAACTGACAAAATTAGATATCATATCTAGAGAATAAATATGTAGCTGAATATTTTTTAAATAATTCAATCAACAAATCGAAGAGTCGTTTCTTTAAATTAACAAAAGTGTGCTGAATAAGGAATGATGAGAAGAGGGAGCTACAGATCGAAAAATAAAGGAAAAGCCAACAAATAGAAGATGTAGACCTGAGAAACCACGGTTACAGTTTATAACAACAAAGATTAATAAGTCAAAATAAAATATCCTAGAACCATCCCAGTAGATTCAAAGTATCCCATCCATTTAGAATCCATTACCAATATAGAAAGTATAAGACTATATCCTTATATGTTGGTAGTATTTCTGTAAAAACATAAACAAAACAAACCCCACACACCGGTCAATCCAACTCAGGCTTAACAGCAAAGAGTAAAACTATTTCCATTGACATCAACTCACTGATGTTGGGGTTTGCCTGCTTAACACGGTCCTTAGCATGCTAGCCAGTGAGTGAGTCACATAATGTCCATCTGCAGTGCTCAAACAGGGCTGGGGAGCATGCTCAGTGAGTCAGACAGCAGGATGTACCAACACAGAAGGCAGGTGTGCGGTGTAATCCCAATGTTACTGGGAAGAGGCAGGAATTACTTGGGGGTTTAGTGGTCCACTCTAGATTGTGACTTCCGGTTCAGTGGACCTTGTTTCAAAGAAGACATAGAAGTCACAGAAGAAGACATCTAAACACTGACTTCTGGCCACCATCAGCACACACACAGTACACACCCACCCACTGATGGCCTCCATGGACACACACACACACAAACACACACACACAGTACACACACACCCACTGATGGCCTCCATGGGCACACACACACACACACACAGTACACACACACCCACTGATGGCCTCCATGGGCACACACACACACACACACACACACACACACACTCACTAATGGCCTCCATGGGCACACACACACACACAGTACACACCTACTGACATACACAGAAAGAAAAAGCATGTGGTGCTGGAAATTAAGGAATATTTTCTGAGTAAAAGAATTAATTTGAGGACAGAGACTGTACCTCAGTGGCAGAGAGCTCGTCTGGCATCATGCATGGGGCTCAAGGTTCAATCCTCAGTATTATTGGGGTAGGGGGAAGCTGTGTGTGTGGTTAAAACATGAAATTCAAAGCACATACAGTAGCTCACACCTGTACTCCAAATGCTCAGGATGCAGGAACATTTTGATGAGTTTGAGGCCAGCCTGAGCCATCATACAATGAGTTCCAGGACATCCGAGGCTGAAATTAGATCCAGTCTCAAAACAAAAGCAAAAGTTTCCCAAAACAAGACAATTCAGAAGGACATAAAAATATACATGGAATGATCTCTCGAGTACACATAGGGATTCCTAGTCTCACTGCATTTTCTAAGCCTCAACTTTGTTCTGAGTGCTGTACAAACAGTTTACCACCTCAGCATCAGCCCGGGGCTTGCAGCCTCCTCTTCGTATGAACGATGCAAGTGAGGCCAGAAGGCACGAGACACCAAACAGGGGCTGCAGCCTCCAGACAGCCGTGGCACACAGACACACAGGTGTGTCTGATGCCACACTGTTGACTCAAGCATATGCTCAGAAGGAAAGTGAGGGGTGTGTTCCAGGACACCTCAGTCATGAGCTGTGTGCAGCCATCACATTTGATTTTGCTATGAGGGTGCAGGTGCTAGGAATGGAATGTGGGGCTTTGCCCACACACCACGCAAGCGCTCTATGCTGAGCTACAGTCTCGGCTCTCGGCTTTCAAATCTGCTGGGTGGGAAAAGAATAAAGTAGGGAAGAGAAGAAGAGCTGAGAAAGGATCTGAATTTTACATTTGGATCCGCTTTAAACCCGAACTAAACATTATAAAACCCTTGATTGACCACACGCTCATGTGCAAAAACAAACACGTAAGACAAAGGAAGAAAGATATTCTAAAAAATAAGAGCAATCCTATTCGGCCACACATTCAAGCTGGCTAGCAGCTCAGGGCATGCAGACAGATCAGTGGAATAACGCTCAGATCCTTCTACTGCCAACCAAAAAAAAATCAGTGAATATACTATTTTCAAGGAGCCATCAAACTATCAGAAGAGAAGCTGAATGATATATTACCTTGAGCCAAATATATTGAGAAAGCCTTTAAACTTTTAAAGGTAAACTAAACCCTGTAAAAACACTAGAAAAAAAGTTTTAGATCAACATGAGTCATGCTGGAGGAGAAAATAACTTGTTAGTAATGGTAGTTGAGCTCCTCCCCCCATGCTGAGATGAGTGACACCCCCCCCCCAAAAAAAGCCAACTACAAAAAAAATATTAATTTGACAAGGGGTTAGTGATTTTAGTATCTAAAAGTACCTGCAAATCAATAAGATAAAAGTGGTAACAACTCACAGAATAGCAGATTCCACGAAGGAAATAGCATAAAAAAACCAAACAGATCTGACCCAATGAGGAAAGGAATTCCTTGTTACACTCTGTGTGTGGCTTCCCTGCAGTAAAAGGCTGTAGAACAAGGTCTCCTTTCCTTATCCTCCATCAGCTCTCCTTTTTCTCATTATGGTTTGGTTTGGGGCTTTCAGATAGGGTCTCATTTTGTAGCCCGGGCTAGCCTGGAACTCCAGATCCTCCTGCAGAAGGCTCTGTGTGCTGAGGTTCACGGTGAAGGCTCTGTGTGCTGAGGTTCACGGTGAAGGCTCTGTGTGCTGAGGTTCACGGTGAAGGCTCTGTGTGCTGAGTTCACGGTGTGCCATCACACCCACATCATCCTTCTAACCACTCTCAGTCCTCAAAGATTCACGTGCTCAGTGTTCTAATTACTTATGTGTAATTGTTCATGTGGACGTCTCTGAGCATTGCCTTAAATCTGTCATTTTCTAATAACAAATCTCTGTGAAATTACAGTGCGTTGTATTTATCTGAAAACTGTAATGCGAACTAATGCATTATTAATTGGGACATATGGCCCTAAATCTAATCATTGTATTTTCTTTTCAATCTAAATTAATTTTTCTACATGAGATGAGATTTGTGACAATTCAAATGACTGTTAGGAAGACGTGGAGGCATCAGTGACAATGCCACCCTGGAGGTACCCAGTTTCCTCTGATCCCCAGAAGCTAAGACGGGCCAGGCCTGCTAGGATGGGAGAGAGATTTCAGGACTTCTTACTTTACCTCTGACTCTTCCCCCAGGCAATCCTTCTCCGGATGGCAGTAAGCTTTATAATTAACAAAGCATACACTGCCTTTTAAACATTTCTCAATGAGTTCAAAATAATACAAAGAAAGTTTTCCCTGGGGCTGAGCACTGTAGCAATCCCAACATTGAGGAGAAATGCGGGTCTGGGGCTAGACTGGGCTCCAAGGCACCTTACCTCCAAACAAAACAAGAGATAGAGCCGGTGTGGCGATGCACACTTTTAAGCCCAGCAGACGTGTCAGTGAGCTTGAGGCCAGTGGAATTTACACAGTGAGTTCATAGTGAGACCCTGTCTCCAAACAACAGAAGAGGCTTTGTTGGTGCATGCCTTTATCTCCAGCACTGGGAGTCAGAGGCAGGTGGATCTCTGTGAGTTCAGGCCACCCCGGTCTACAGCCAGGGTTGCACGGAGAGACTGTGTTGTCTCAAAAAACAAAACAACAAGAGAACAAACCCCAAGAAAACAAACTCAGATTCCATGCTTGAAGCAACTGCATAATATGTATATAAAAAAAAGATAAAATTCTTTGAGGTCAGAATCCTAAAGAGCAGTGAAGGGAGTGATGGGTTCTGATCATGTATGAAGTGACGGGTTCTGATCATGTATGAAGTGACAGGTTCTGATCATGTATGAAGTGACGGGTTCTGATCATGTATGAAGTGACGGGTTCTGATCATGTATGAAGTGACAGGTTCTGATCATGTATGAAGTGACGGGTTCTGATCATGTATGAAGTGACGGGTTCTGATCATGTATGAAGTGACGGGTTCTGATCATGTGTGAAGTGACGGGTTCTGATCATGTATGAAGTGACGGGTTCTGATCATGTGTGAAGTGACGGGTTCTGATCATGTGTGAAGTGACGGGTTCTGATCATGTGTGAAGTGACAGGTTCTGATCATGTGTGAAGTGACGGGTTCTGATCATGTATGAAGTGACGGGTTCTGATCATGTGTGAAGTGACGGGTTCTGATCATGTGTGAAGTGACGGGTTCTGATCATGTGTGAAGTGACGGGTTCTGATCATGTGTGAAGTGACGGGTTCTGATCATGTATGAAGTGACTGCTCAACGCTTTCCTCCCGTTCATGAAACACTGCACGTTTACTTTGTAAATGAGGGGAAGGGAGCCTAGGAAGGTTATGAACGAAAGTCTCCATTTGGGTGTCCATCTCCTTGCTTTGAGAGCCTCCACAGGAACTCACCTTTTTAAAAGGACTGTATGACAGCTAAGCCTGGCTGTGAACTTGACCACATCTGGAATGCACAACAATCCAGAAACCTGTGATCCAGATCCTGAGGCTGAAAGACACAGGCTTCTGACCCGGATCTTGACAAGGGATATGCTTTGGATCTAGATCTTGAGGCAGTGTGGCCATGAACACATCCGGTCCAGGCAAGGTGCTGTACACCATTAGTCCCAGGAGACTTTGGCAAACAGATCTCTACATTCCAAGCCAGCCTTGGACAAAGCAAGTTCTGAATCCAGGGGTGTGGTGGTACACACCTTTAATCTGGGCCACATCTGTTTTGAGGCCTACGTGAGGACATGGAAGAAGGGAGACTATCTTCACCTGCCTGCACTCACTGCCAGCACATCTGTTGGAACCCACTTCTTCAGGGTTCCGGCGTCTACAGAAGAGCAGCTGAAACACCCAGCCTCGTGGGACTGAGCAACTACTAGATTCTTGGACTTCCCATCCACAGCTGCCCGTTGTTGGGGTAGTTGCAGACTGCAGACTATAAATCATTGCAATAAGTTTCTTTAATATACAGAGGCATTCCAAAACTTCTGTGACTCTAGAGGACCCTGACTAATACTGACCGTTATCTGTCTAGACCAAGAAAACCTTGAGAACAAAGGCCTAGTAATATTTAACATAATGGCATCACAGGACAATGACTCTGATTGACACATGGACCATGGGCCCTTCTGACCTGGGCTGCTCTGGTATCATCCTCTGGTCACTAATTTGTCAAGGCTGGTCTGTCACTATTCATTCATCATTGCGTTTTGACCTTTGCTAGCGTGTTAAAAGGAAGACTGGGCAAAGCCACAGAATGCCTTCCAACAGGAAAAATAACTCTGAGAAATAGTCCCCAGTGATGGGAACAGGCAAGAAACAACAGGGAACAAAAACTTCCCCCTCTACTCTGAAACCTTAAAATTCATAAATTCTTGTCCACTTTATATAAATTTGTATTCAGGAAGCAAGTGACCTTGAAGGTGTCCTGTTTTCTGTCAAAACAACCATTCTCCACATGGAGCTGAGGGGTGCTGAGGGGTCGACTAAAGTTATGAATGTCCCTCAAGTGTCCCTTGCACCCCGCTGACAGAAATAAAAATGCCATAACTACTATAAAAAACAAATGGCTAAGCTGTTCCTTACACGGTTTTTAAGCACTGTTGCCACATGAATAGTTTGATTTGTAGGTAAGTGCCTCCCAAGAGCTGATGGCTGCCACACACACTGTACACTCACATCCAGTGATCAAATCTCAAAATGTAGAAATACCCTCAATATCCACTGAAACAAACATAGACAAAGGAAGTATGGGGGTCATAGGACGGAATATTACTTAGCCTTAAAGAGAAAGTTAATCTTAACATGCACGATATCTTAGTTAGGTTTTTACTGCTATGAACAGACACCATGACCAAGGCAAGTCTTCTAAACATGGCAGCATCCAAGTGGGCATGGTGCAGGCAGAACGAGAGTTCTACATCTTCATCTGAAGGCTGCTGTGGAAGACTCCATACAGCTAGAACTAGGATATCGAAGCCCACACCCACAGTGACACACCTACCACAACAAGGCCACACCTCCTAATAGTGCCACACCCTGGCCTAAGCATATACAAACCATCACACGTGACAACATTGATGTATTAGTAAAGGTTCTCTAGAGACAAAAAACTTATGAAATGAATCTCCCTCTCCCTCCCTGCCCCTCTCATATGACTTAGAGGTTGTCAACTAATCCAACATTTGGCATGCTGTAAATGCTAAGTCCAAGAATCTCGTCCCACAGGCTAGGTGTCTCAGTTAGTCTTCAGTATACACTGAAATCCAAAGAACTAAGCTCCAAAGCCAGTGAAGGAGTGGATGCACTAGTCAGGTGCGTGCAAGCAGGGAAAAAGCAAACCTTCCTTCTTCGATGTCCTCATACAGAGTTCCAGCAGAAGGTGTATCTAGAGATTTGGACTAAAGGCACGCCTCTTCCCTCCTCAAGATCAGAACTAAAAGCTGGTGTCCCCCCATCTCAAAAATCTGGACTAAAAGCAGGTTCGCCCACTTCAAGCCAAGCAGAAAATCTCTCCCAGGCATGCCCTCCATATCTAGATTGCAGTTCCTTCCAGAGATAAGGTCAAATTGACAACCAAGAACAGTTGTCACACTGGAGGATGGGCAGGGCGGGGCTGATGCTGCAGGAGTCCGTTCCTACCAGAGTCATCCAGTTATAGAGAAAACAGGTGTGGTGGTCGCCAGGCGTCTCAGGACTCGGAATACAGAGCTGATACCTAACTGGGCCAGGTCTATAATTCTAATTTTGAAAATGAAAACAGTCTGGAGATGGATGGTGAATTCACTCAGTGCTACAACATGTCACACTTTAAATAGTAAATGATATGTGATATGATGTGTGTGTGGTCGTCACACACGCGCGTGCACGCACACACTATCAGCTACGCTGCCTTGCACCACACACGGACACTATTTTGCACAGCTTTACGCCAGGTTTTTCATCATGTAACCTTCCCTATGACACTCCAGCTTGCACCATGTCCCCACCTCCACGTGTTCTCAGACATGCTCCGCTCGGTGTTTATCGGACCCAATTCTGCAGCACCCCTGGGGGGAGGGGCAGTATGATTTTTTTGTCACTATGGCTATACGTCATGAGCTACAAACACCACCCAGGATGTGCGCCAAGCTCACCACGCATGATACTTAGGTTCCGGCTTCTCCATTAAACCCGTTTCTCGCTGCTGACTCCGTACACAAGCTGCCTGCAGATAACCGCTCTCACGGTGAGGCCTGTGTATCACTGTTAGCGCTTGAGGAGGGCCCAAAATGATCCAAACGAGTCACAAACTCCGGTTTCATATCTGCTCAACAGTCACTGGAGGAAAAGACTATGCAGACTTCAACCTTCCCAAGAGAACAACTCCTAAAAAAAGACTTGCCAGGCGACTAATGGAACCCTGGGGCCTTAGGGCATTGTTAGGTTTTATCCTTTCTCCTGTTGCTTTACCCAGGAGGAACCAGAAGACGTGACAGCATCAGGCTGATAGATTAGCCTGGCTGCATGGAACTGTGGCACCTGGCACCTGCTAATTTGCTGCCCACCATCTAGCTTAATTACAGAGATACTGCCATCCTTCCAGAGTGACAAGATTGACGCTGATGGTTATGCACCTGTCATGGTGTCTACAGTGCTAAGTTGGGGGAACCAGCGTGAACGTTCATTTTTGATTACTGCTCTCTACTGTTAGGTCAGGGATAGAAGGGCTGGCATATGATCTTTCAGCCTCATGAACTTATTTAACTGGGGTATGGCAACCTTTTTGCCTGCTTAGTGCTGAGCTCTGGAACCTATTGTGTGCTCCCTCCTCGGCTCAGGCTTTAGAGGTACCCCTGAGATTATTCATGGTGGGGAGGGGTCTGCATGGCACTATACTGCTCATGAGTACATATATTGGGCACTGATCTTTTATTTCTATGTTTAAAAAAGACCTTCATGGATTATGAAAGTAATCCCAGCTTATATTGGAAATAAGATCCAAACATCAATAAAAGAAAAGAGAATGATCAGATACTACATTAATTATGGTTGCTTTATGCTGAGTTTGATGGTACCTATAATCCTAACACTTGGGAAGCTGAGTTAAACTGTATGTGGCTAGTTTGAAACTAGCCTAGGCTACAGTAGTGACTGAGTGAGCCTGGGATTAACTAATGAGACTCTGTCTCAGAAACACAAAAACCAAGCCAAACAAACAAATGTCCCCCAAACAAAACAAAGCAAAGGGATGGGAGTCCTGATAGCCTGACTATGTGTGTATGAGGTTTGCACAATGATAGTCCTGTAGTCAGCTATAATTCCAACAAACGAAATTCTGTGCTTCTGTATAAATCTGAGGGTTTTTGTTTTCCATCTCTCTGACAACTGTCATTGGGGCTTTCAGGAAATTACATTGAATCTATAGGTTTCCTTTGACAATGCAGAAGGGGAATGAATTTTTCTCTAAGTTAAAATCCTGTAAGGGCAAGAAGAAGACAAGGCAACAGCAACAGAATTTTGGGCGGGAAGTATATTTTATTTATTTGATCAATTAAAAATCTGGAACATATATTTCAAATTGGTAAGAATACAATTGGGCCATGAGGACATCCTGTCACAAAGACAGTGAGTGAAGGAGCTTGGGGACAGTTTGAAATGTCACTTGATGCTGAATCGGGATGAAAGGGCTACTCTCCCCCAAACCCCAAACTTGGGAAACACCACGTATGTCTACCACAAACTGTCGGTAGGTGATCACACAGGGCAGATATGACACTGGAGAGCACACGCCTACCAGACTTGTAAATAAGAAACTCTGAGGGTGGGGCACCACCGTGTGACAGCAAGCGATTCAACTATGGGACAGGTTGTGGTTCTAATTTTTCTTGCCAATTTCAGATTTCTCTATCTCTTCCAACATAATATTTAAAAACAAGCCACAGAACAGAAACAACTGTGCTTGGAAAATATATGAGTTGAGCACTGGAGAGAAGGCTCAGTGGGTAAGAGCACCTGTGCCCAAGTCTGACAGTTTGAGTTTGAGCCTCTGGCATTCATGGTAGAAGGAGAGAACTGACTTATAAGTTTGTCTTATGACTTATCTATCTATCTATCTATCTATCTATCTATCTATCTATCTATCTATCTATCTATCTATCTCTTACACATACACCAATAAATAGGAAAGAACTACTTTTCTAATCAGTATTGACCTTTTTCTTTAAAACCAATTATGCATTATTTGGATAGAACATAAACACTGCCCACTCGATTTATTTCTGCCTTTAAAATAATATCTGAAAATATACCTGCCTGTAGATGCTTATTTCAAAAGCCCGTTTGTCTCTTGATTAGTTTAAAAACTTATGATTTTAAGGTAGGGCTATTCATGGAATAAACTGATACATTTATTCTAAGTATAGAAACCCAGTGAAGACAGTAGTAAAATAATAATAAGGAAAATACAAACTAAGTCAGGAGATCTCAGCCATGACATAAAGGTGAATGCTGGTAATTCTTTTTTTTTTTTCTGAAGACTTTGTTAACATTTGCTGCAGACAGAAGAGCTGTCTCTGAGGCTATGAGAGCAGGAGAGCTGGCCCTGCCCCTCACTGACTGCAGCACCCAGGAGAGCTGGCCCTGCCCCTCACTGGCTGCAGCACTCAGGAGAACAGCTCCTGCCCCTTGTCTGAGCAGCACAGCAGAGCTGACCTTGATGGTGTGGGGGTCTTTATACTTTATGTCTAATGGTGCAGTATGTTCTTAAAACTATAAGAACTATACTCATGGAAAAGGTTTGAAAATGCACTTGCTAAATTATGTAAATAAAATAAAGAAAAAATTGAAAAGGGGGTGGGGTTGGATTGCTGAGAAAAGGAGGCTGTAGCTAGGTATGGTGGTGCATACCTTTGATCCCAGCACTCAGGAAGCAGAGGCAGGTAGATCTCTGAGTTCGAGTCCATCCTAGTCTATATAGAGAGTTCCAGGACAGCCAGAAAGAGAAACTGTCTCAAAAAACAAAACAACCATCTCTGCAAAAGGGGGGGTAAAACCCCCAACTTGCTGATAGAATTCAATTCCCAGCACCCAGATAGCCACAGACACTGTATACATATAGTGAACATACAAACCTATGCGCATAATACACACATATACACATACACACATAATACTCACATAAACACATACACATACATATTGCCATACACATACATAAAACAACAGTAAATAGGTCTTATTTTTTAAAAAAGGAAAGAGACTCTGTCTAGTCTAAACGTGAACAGTGGGACCCAATAATATCTAGAAATCAATAATAATAGGTCCCCAACACTCACCTCCACTCTCTCCTGAACCTTCCGGTGTACGTGTGGCTTCTTCACTTATGTAAACCGGGGCACACTACACTTGATTTGATAGAAAAATCTGGCATTTTATCACTTGAATTTTTCTTTTCAAGTATTTTATTTTGGAGCAACTCTGGATTTGCAGGAAGGTCTCAAGAACATTCTAGAACATTCCATGTGCCCGTCTCCCAGGACACTCTCCAGTTTTTACCGGCTCTTTGGAAATTGAAACAAACTCAAATGCCAAGCCTGCATGTACTGTTGAAGTAAACCCTACCACACTCCCCAATTTCAAAAGTATGAATATTTAGTCAGCAAACGGCTGTTTAGTTCTCAATTCTAACATAAACTCTGAATAGGCACAGCACCTGCCATGTCCTAGCGCAATGCTTTTTTTTTTTTTTCCACTTCCTCCACAGCACCTGGCTCAGTGATTACATCACTGGGTACCAGCTTACTCTCCATCCTCAGAAGCTCCATGTCTTTTCCCCTCAATGCTTTTGTCACCAATGCCCCAGGATTCAGAACAGTGCTTGGTGGACATTGAACAAATACTCAGTAATCTTGGGTTACTGAAAGGAAAGGAAAGAAAGAATGTTTATGTGCGTGTGTGCGTGCATGTGTGTGTGTTAGGGGAGACATAAGGTGCATAATAAAAGATATGTCAATTGAGATGACTCACAGTTCTGAAAGTCTAACCTTATGTTGCCAGTCACACACAGCGGAACTGCAGGAAGCCCGTGGGTTAGTCACAGTACTGTCACTCCCAGGAACACCACTTAGAGCTGCGTGGAAAGCCAGCTCTTTCAAAGCCAACACTGCGCCTCTGTGTTCGTTCACTCAAACAGTGTTTCCTGGCCTTACTCTTTTGTTACACTGAGCCGATGAGATAAAGTTTAGATAATGCTCCAAATTAGAATCATTAAAACGTGAATCATTCTCTGTAAAAGTGGATTTGAGAGAACCCACAAATAGTGGGCACTGTTGTGATTCAGAACAAGGGAACATTGACGAAGCCGATTAAATGATGGCAAGGTGTGGGTGAATGAGGCAGCGACCCCTCCTCACTCCGCTGCCGGCCTCTGAGACCAAAGTTTAGGGAATGAACTGCCAGGCTAGAGAAAGAATGAAGAGAGTCTCAAACAAGGGCCCCTGTGTTCTCTGTGAGTCATTAAATTTCCCATAGCCAAATGGTATAACATATGCAGATATCAACCCTTCATCACCTGAGTGTTCCAAAGAAGAGATAATCACTCCAGAAAAACCAACATGCGTTATTGATTTATCAAATTAAAAAGGGGGGGAGTGCGAATGTGGGACAACATCATAATTCTCCACTACACTCGGAGAACATTCTCTGGTCTGGAGCTGCCCCATGAGGGAGAGCGGACATTAACACATGCATTCAATACGGCACAAACTGATCCCAAGAGTCCAAGGAGCCCACTGTCCCTCCCGGAACATCCCTAGGTTATAACGTAATGAGTTTAAACACCTCAAATTCTCTGCCAAACTAAAGATTTAATAGAATAGCTCTCAATGCCAAGAAATACATTTAATATTAAAACCAAAAGGAGGTTGAAGGAAAAATTCATCTCCTGGCTCCATATATAAATTTGAAAGCACTCATAACGCTAACAAATGTTTTAAAAAAAACCTAACTGTACAGTTAACTTCCTTCTCTACAAAAAAGTAGAGCAATAATTGGCCACTTAAGCCTAAGATTATTAATTTGTAAGCATTTTATATAACCAAAAGGTAAGCAGAATAATTTCATAATATTATTTTGAACCAAAGATTACTCAATGGAAAGAAATATATAATTAAAATTTATTAAAGCTCCATCATGCTTACTCAAGGAAATCCCTAAGAATTCTTAATTTTAGTATGTGCGTTTGCTATTGGCAAAAGTGATGAATCAGAGAACAATTTGACGGAATGAGTCGGAGATCAGACATGTCCAACTCACACAAGTACGGTACAGGAAAGAGAAGCTATGAGAGACAGGGGTAGCAAAGAGAGGGAGATGTGTGGAGTGGAGTGTGTGTGAGTGTATGAGTGTGAGTGTGTGTATAAGTATGTGTGTGACTGTGTATATGTTGAGAATGTGTGTGTGTGTGAGAGTGTGTGTGTGTTTTACAAAGACAGGTTGCAGAGAGAACAAGTTAGACATAGGTAAAGACAGAATGAACCAAAGAATGAGAAAAAGCCAGAAGATTAGAACATATTGCCAAAGTTAGTATGAGGCTGAGCAGAGAAATTCAGACAGAAGCTCAGAGAAGCCAGACTGAATCTGTTAACTTGGAAGATTAGATTGTACAGAGACTAGAAACTTCCAGGCCTTGGCCTTGGGATGGTTAGAACAGAAAGAGAAAGAAACAGCCTGGGCTCAGCCTAAGTATTAGCACAGCTGAGGGGGGAAAGAAGCAACAATCACATCTGGCAATAAAAATTACTTTTACTGCAAACACTGGTGACTCACAATGCTCAGTTATTATTTTTAAAATCTGTTTTGTACTGACGGATACAAGGTCCCTAGAACCAAGAGGAGTTGAGGCAGCCTGTAATTGCAATGAAAAACAGGGCCAAAGAACTAGTGTGCCTCTGGGATGCTCTGGGCTAGCTCTGTGCTGGGGCTGGTCTGTGATGGCTGTGGTGTGCGAGAGAGTTCGGTGTGACTTGGTGACACAGGCTCTCGTTTGCGTCTGTGTGCGTGGGAGCCAACCTGAAGAGCACCAAAGAGCAAAGCACCATCAACGGAGCATCCTCACTAACAGCAAACACTGTAACAGATCAAATATATACCAATATAAAAATATGGAAAATTCATTAATTTACAATTATGCTTTTGAGAAAAAGGAGAACTTCTAAAAATGAAAAGAAAAAATTCAGCCATTTCTTACCTTGGAAGAAACTGATTCACTAATTTTGAAACTGTCAGTTATAAGGAAGAAAAGTTGAAGCCCCTATCCCATTGTTAATATACAGCTTCAGGGTTAGCAATCATTAGCTGGGGAGAGAAGGGCTTTGTTAATGAATCCCAAAAGTCGATATAGAAGAAATGCATCATGGGAAGAAAGAATCACCATTTTTACCATTGTTAATGGAATGATGTATTCGGGCAATAAATCTCGGTAAGCAAAACCTGTAGATTAACAAAACCAGATCACTGTGACAGACCAGGATATTCCCCCTGAAGCTACTCTGTCTCCCAGAGCAGGACAGCCCAGCCAGGAGGCATGACCTGAGGCATTTACCACAGCAGAAGCAGAGCTCCTGTCTCAGAATCCAACCAAGATCTGACTTCCAAGATGTAATACATTTAGATCACAGAGTAAAAAGTGACATCAGCTCGGTACCTGGAACATTCTTTTGCCCGAGTAGTTCAGTTCCTTCACCAAGGGAAGGGCTTGAGAAAAGGGGGGGAGGGGATATCCTAGATAAAAGTCAAGAGACTAATTAACTGAGTGAAGTATGAGTTTTATTTATCTGCTAAAATAAAAAAAAAAAAAAATGAACGTTTTGAGACAGGCCTCTCACTGACCCAGAGATCAGCGCTTGGCCAGGCACTGCCTCTCCAGAGCTAGGATCCAGATGTGAGAGTCTCTACATGCCTACTCGGTATCGAAACCCAGGTCTCTCTACTCATGCAAGATATGTTTACCAGAGGAAGCATCTCCCCAGGCCCGAGTTTCACCTTACAAGGAGTCCGTGCCTTATACAGTTAAGTCACTGTTCAGCCAACATGTGGAACTTTATTTCCATAAATCTAAACCTGACGGTCAGAGGACTCGGGGGCATTTCACCGGTGTGTGTGGTTAAGTTCTAGGAGACAAACTGACTTATGAAATGAGCTAGCATCCTGACCCTAAGCTATATTTAAAAATATAGTCATATTTTCCCTTATTTGTGTCAGTGTTTGAAAATGAGCAGCCTAGTTCTAAGATCTGTTTTAAGAGGTAGAATCAAAATGAGTCATGGGGAAACTTCTGTAAATTGTTTCAGTAAAATATTTTCTTCATTATTTATTCATTCCTTTCTTCCTTCCTTCCTTTCATTCAAGAACGAGTTGCCTTGAGAACACATCAGTCTTCCACATTAGAGTTTAGCTAATGTCCACAGGGAAGCGTTATATCTATGCCCATAATGACTCACACAATAAAAGGACTCCATGACAAAGACCCACAACTGAGTCCAATTCCACATAACAGCAGTATTACTGAATGAATTTCAGCTTACAACAGGATATTGATCAAGTTGGGCACAAAGTCTTCACTAAATGCATCACACTATGCATTCTGATGGCAAAATCTCTCAATGTTACAATGTCGCACAGATAAAGGGCACAGCAAATCGCTCACTGAATCACCCCTGGGCCCAGATAGGCCAGCTAGAAAATGAACTCTCGATCCCTACAGAAGTCATTCAAAGAAGAATCAGATCAATGAGTTGCTTCTACATCCTGGTACTGTGATAATTAAATCCAATAATGGAACTCTTACGTCATAAAATGCCCAACTTCAAGATGACACACCTTTAATCTCAGCAAGTGGGAGGCAGAGGCAGGCGTATCTCCGAATTCAAGGACAGCCTGGTCTACAGAGTGAATTCCAGGACAGCCAGGGTTACACTGAGAAACCCCATCTCAAAACAAAAAACAAAAACAAACAAAAACAAATAAAACAAAACAAAAACAAACAGACAAACAAAAAGATGCCAACACTGTGTCTAAATAAAACAACTCAGGCTGCAGCCCTGTGTTAATCGGCTCTCTCAAGATCCATGGGCCATCCTACCTTGAAAAAAGCTTTCTTGTTTTCCAGATAAATTTAGGAAGTCCCTAAGGGGATTCTTCTCAAAGCTCATCTCTGATATAAAATAACAAACGTTAAAATAATGGCAGAGAATAAAGTCAATCGGTTGTGTTGACGTACACAGAAGTAAGCTCACGAGAGGAAAGAAGAAAAGATGCAGAGCTCTAAGTCGCATGGCTTCAAGTAGGTGCCCTGCAGGTGACATCGATCTGTAGAACTCGTTGATTAAATATTGATGGGATGCTAAAGACTATCCGATAGTAATCATTAGGGTGGTAACAAGATCACATTGTACACATGTTCTAATAGACAATTTCTGACTATTTATGTGAAGTGTTTATATGTAGTAAACTGATTTTTAAATATATGATTACACTATTCCTGAGCTTCGGGTCCTAAGCTCCCAAGAGGGGCCGGTTCATGCAGAAATAAGAAAGTGGTATTAGAATCCAGGAAGAAAGCTCCCCAGATTACATACATCTACATCATCATCATCACCATCACCACCGCTGCCTGCACCCAGAATAAGCAAGTGTGAGCAGAGGGGATGCAGTGTGCAAACCTCTCCCAAGAGCAAGCACTAGCACCACAGCCTTCCACACGGGAAGGCAGAGTGCTGTGGATAGCGATGGTGCGGGTAGGGGGGTATCCAAGCGTTGAAGGCCAAACTCACACGCCTAATCTATCTAATGGAATATATGAACTGGCATTAAAAATGTAACAAGTGCAAATGCCAAAACAACAAGCAGATCATAAAACCCTGCTGCCTCTGGACTCACCATTTTAGTCTCACGGATAAAGCCAGAATTAAGTCTCTTTACAAAACCAAACAAAAACAAAACAAGACAAATAAATAAAGGTAATGTACACATTATGCATGATCATACAGTGCTATTTGTGTAATCACATAAGGAAACAAAGGTAACACTGCAGCCATGTTTATGTTGAGGTCTGTGAGCTGACACTCAAGAAGTGAAGGCTAGTGTCTCGATTCCCCATAATAGACTGGAGATAGAAACATAAAAGTTAACCAATATTTTTGAACATTCATGTCCTTTCCTTTAAAAGAAAGTCAAATAGAACTTTTTCCAGAGACGACAAAACACACCATCTCGCCGTACCGTTTTAAGACGGGCTGTACAAGAGGGTATAAAGAAGTACAAGAGGGTATAAAGAAGTACAAGAGGGTATAAAGAAGCCCCTTGCTACAAGGTGGCGTGTCATTATTCTTGGTATTATTCGGGCTGCCCGGTCCACTTCACATTTGCTGGAGGTGTGTGTTCTTCACACTCACCTTTGGCTTGTGTCAAAGTCTTCTAGCGTGGCTGCACCATCACAACTGCTCCTCAGTGGCCTGGCCTCGGATGCCTTCAGCTGTTTTTTTTTTTGCTGCAGTCTGTCAGCCGTTGGCACTGCTGCTGCCTTAACTGTCTTCTTTCGGTGGTTTCCCAACAAGAACCTGGGAAAGAGCAACGGCAATCACACAGGGCACTTCCACAGAACGTCCGGGACACCCTCAGGGAGATGCCTCCCAACAGCTCTCTGGAAGAGGAGGCTTGGAGGCTTGGAGACTTGGAGGCTTGGATGGACAGCCGTTTTGGCTTTTTGTCTGTTTTTTGCTTTGTTTTGCCTCAGCACCGTCTTACCTGGCTGCAAAGACATGACCACTGTCGCCCTCAGTGTTCACATGACTGACTCACACCTGCACTCTGCCCAGAGTCTTGAGTGAGAACCCTTCAGGTGACACAGCAAATCCCCTCAGAGAAGACAAAGTCCATTAGTCCAGAAGCCAGCTCGGCTTCCCGATGAGCAAATGTGAGGCAGTGCAGTAGAGATAGCGGGCGTGAGTCGAGATCACCAGGTGAGCTCGTGGTTCTCCTGATGGGACCCAGCTTTGTCTTTCAAGAGTAGACCTGCTGCGGACCGTACTATCATGGAAGCCAGTTTTCAACTTGGCATTATCTCTCAGGAAGTCAAAAGACACAGACTGAGAGAACAAATGTTTAATTTAAAGACAGAGGAAAAAGCCAGTCCTGAAGCAGACGCCTCACCAATAATACCGGGTGCCCTCTGACCCTGAAACGCAAAGGCTTTCCCTCGAGCCACAGACCACTCTCTGGCAAACTCAGTTCTTCTCAACAGAGCACTGAGAGTGTTCATAAGCTAGATGCTGTGAGCCACACCCATACTCCAGTTCAAGGAAAGGAAATAATATATGAATATAAATAAAAACTATTTGGGGGTTTTGATTATTTGAAAGTGTGTCCCTGTTCACTCTAACAAACCATGGCCTACTGAAACTGCAAAAGAGACCTGTCCACCCTCAATGCTATAGACTTGTTATTCTTCTTTTAATGGGTGGGGGGTTTAAGATAAAGTTTTATTCTGTAGTTCACATTGGCCTGGAACTCCCGGAGATCCCCCTGCCTCAGCTTCCTAAGTGCTGGCATTACAGGGAGCCACCATGTCCCGCTTGATCACTCTGTGAGTATCTTTCTGCCCAAAAGCATTTCCTCCAACTTCCTCCTCATCCCCTGCATCAAAAATAAATCTCTAATATGTGTTATGTTTTTTAGATCTAGGCAAACGTAGATAACGCTGATGGCATAGACGGTGTATGGATGGTGATCTACCAAGATAGTTTCTGTGCTCGGCATGGCGATCTTTTTATTCTTGGCACACAGGATTCCACTCATGCCCTTTAATCTCACGTAATTAATTGTAGGCAGATGGTAAAATCTAAATTTTCAGATGGAAACTCTACAAGCCACCTTCTTCTGGCTTTTGCCAGTGATGGATTCTGTTAAGCTTCCGGCACACCCCAAAGGAGGGAGTACGTAGAGTCCTGGGCTGTGTGGAAGTGCCTTTACTCTCCCCTACCCACCTTCCCTGGACACCCTTTCCAACTTCTCATCTCTCTGAAAGTGGAAAGGTCAAGTCGTGCAGAGGATCATGTGATAGAGTCACGGTTTCCAACCCTTCTCTCCATCCCAGCACTAAAATTCAGCAGAGCAAAGGACGATGCAGACTCAGTCTAAGAACATTCCTCCTTCTTCACATCCTCTAGGGATCCTCACAGCCTGTGCAAAACAGACCTGGGCCCAAGGAACACATTCCCACTTCTTGATTTCCTTCTCCTATCCTCTTGGCCAGCTCACCCTGCAGAATCTCACTCTAAAGCTCAGTCCCTGGGGAATTCATCGGTCTTCTCTCTACTCCCCTTCCCTCCTGTGAGGTCCCCCTGGTCTCGAGGCGACTTCTGTTTGTATCTCATCCCCACCACTGCACAAAGTGCACTCTCAGAAGCAGGGAGCAGATCTCAAACACCCCATCCACACCCTATCACATACACAGCCTGGGCCAGAGTTCAAAATTCAAAGTTACCAGGTTTTAATTTGTGTGTGCCTTCTACAGGCATGAAGTCAATTACTGTCCCTTGTGATAAGGGCGGGCTTTCGTACTGTTGTGTAATGCCAAGATAGAGGCATTTTTTGGCTTGTTCTGAGACTGTTATTAGTGTTTGTGGAGACATCTGCTGTGACCTTCCAGGAGACTGAGCACTCTAGGTTAAAATTGTTACACACTTCAGACATAAACAAACATCTCTGAGAGTCACAAATTAATAAATATTATGGCTGTACATATTAATTGATGAGGACGGCCAGAGCTATTGGGTAGCATCTGCATTCTAAGTTTCCAGGTGAATAATACCTTGTTTTGTTTTGTTTAAAAAAAAAATTATTCACCAAGTAACAAGTCAACTTTATTTTGAGTGAGGACCTGCCCACAGTTTTAATTTGCATAGGAACAGCACATAAGGCAGAAGTCCAAAGGTCTTGAGCGGTTGAGTCTGGCTGCTCCTTGTGAGAGTACCTGTGGACGATTAACTCTTAATGCTCAGGTAGGAAATAAGCCCAAGGCAGAGAGAGGAATGGTTCTTATGAGCAGAATCCAACTGATGCTTTAACAAGAACAGCCTATTTGCCTTTTATCTACCAACACTGGCAGGAGGAGTCATTTCCTAATTGAATAACAACTTCTGCAGTACAGAAGGGATCCTGACACCTCGCTCCTGAGACAGTCATTAACTGCAAATTTTAAAGGTTGAAAGGTTGACTTGAACAAAATCTCCCACACCAACCAATACTCAAGTAGGAGTCTCTGGGAGATCCTGTTGAGGAGTTTGGTGACTTGGCAGTGATCCTGAGTGGCTCACTCAGGAAGCATTGTCCCTTTATCCCTGTGACTAATCCTCCCCCCGCCTGCATTCTGCCCACCAGACATCCTGTTCTCGTCCAATACAATACATTTTCTGCTCTTCTTATTTCTCATTCAAGCCGATCTATCCATAGAGATGAACTCCATCAAAGGCTAGATGGTACCATGAAGCTACTAGGCAAACGCACATAACACGGGAGACTAGAAAGAGCAGGCTCCATCGCTCTGAGAAATAGCAAAGGTAAGTTTTATAAAAATGGCTTAAAACAATAAAGACCATCACAGTTGTCACGAAAGCGCTTTACACAGTAACTTACAGGACAAGTTTATTTCACAACAAAATGAGGACACCCAAGACCCTGGCTGCTTTCTCCAAATGTGCAACCGTGGCTTTTAGCTCAATGTTGCATTACTTCCATAATGGCATGTTGGTTTTCATTTAAACATCCTGTCTTGTTTCCTCCTAGATACTCTACATACCTGGCTATGTTGTGTTGCCTGCTGTCATGGACAACGGAAAACCGCTGATAAGACCAACAGGTGGCTTTTTCCATTACAGCAGTGTGTTGATAAACTTAAATCCCTTCTCCCCCCTCCAAGGGTTTTCCACACTAGTACAATAGTCCAGTAACTTTAACGGAAATAAATGGTGGGTAGCTTCCCAGAGATGAAAAACACAAATCCCTGTAATTTTTACCTAACGAGTAGGCTTTGCTGAAATGTAGCTAGTGAACCGAATGCAACTATGTAGCACAGAAGTTAACAGGAACAGACCAGTGCTTCCCTATCTGCCGTTAAATACTATTAACTGACCCACTCAGAAGTTAAGTCTCCTGTGTGGTTATTTATATACAAAACCACAGAATTAAGAGAAGCTTGAAGTTAAAAAAGCAAGTAAAAAAAGAACTTGGCTTCAGATCACAGGACAAGGCAGGCAGGTCATCTTTTTAAACTACAAAGCAGAAGGTGTGTTGTGATATTCACAACACGGAAATGTGGATTCTAGCTTGGAATTTGTATGTGGGGATGAGTGAGATGAGAGAGAAAGTTACGCCCCCTAGCCCCCCCCCCAAAAAAAAAGAAGCATTTGAAGACCAGCGTGACCAGCTTGGCAAGCACAGGAATTTAAGAGCTGATACGTGAAGCTGATAGGTTCAGGACTTGCTGCTTCTCAGAAGCTGACAGCGGGAGAGTGGGGCGGGCCGGCACAGGAGGCAGGGGACCACACAGGTTTTAAGTATCCACGAAAGATGGTTTTTACTGTGCAAAGCTCCAAAGTACGGGAGTGAAACTCAGAGCAGAGGACCCCGTGACCACGCTGCAGAAAAGGCAGACCCAAGGCTCACCCAAGGGGCAGCAGATGGTCTCAGAAGGCTGAAGTGGCAAGCCATATGGGAAATGGGAGCTCAAGGGCATGGAACAGAGGAACAAGAGAACTTACTAGCCTACAGGTGAGACCCAGTGTGTATCCTCACTGACTTCCCTGTCTCCAGCCCTCCCTCCTCAGTGCTTCAGTTCCGTGGTGCAGGGATGCAGGCCAGCTGATTGACACTGCAGATGCTGAACACTGGGGTTTGATGGTTCACTACGTAGGGCACTCCAGCACACACCGTTTACTCCACACAAAAGCACCTCTCCGCAACCTTTTCTATGTCCACACTCTGGCCGAGCTTTCCAACTTTATCTTTGTCTGTTTGTCTGTACCTAACCTCATCCAGAATTATGTTTCTGTATTAGAGGGAAAGGGACTTCACCCCCCCCCCCCCAGATCCTAAAGACCAAGTAGAGACATAATCTTGCCCCATTAAATATCAAATGGCTTTCTTTTCTCCCTTTTCTCCCAATTTTGTTAATCTTGTCACAAATTCCGATCAGAATTCTGGCTATAGATCACCTAAAGTCTAAAACATTATAATTTCCTCACTAACTTCAATCTTCCATCTGGAAATTGACATTACAGAAAGTGCTCAGCAGTTCGGTTGAATCAAACGTTTTGAAGCCACCGATGATCTCACTAGCTGGAAAGCACAGTAAACCTGCTACAGAAATTCACAGACTCCGGTCTTCTGAATGGTGTATCCTCTAGAGCTCGTCAGCAAGATTTCCTCTGTAAACAACCTTCGGTTCCATGAGTAGTTTAAGCTGTGTGAGCCTTACAGACCAGCTACTATTGATCCAGCCATTCAACCCCGTGCCTCTGGGGATACAGACAAACGGAAGCTGCAAAGGCAGGAACGTGGCTACCTTCCAGTAACACTGCAGCTAAAGTGACCCAATGAGCCTGGTGTGGTGGCAGATGCCTACCTATCATCTCAGCTTGTTAAGGCAGGAGGATCACGAGTTCAAGGCTAGCCCAAGCCCAGGGCTCAAAACAAAAAATGAGCGAATACCCTGTGGAAGAACTGTGGTCAATCCTCATCTAACAGACACTTGATTTGGCAACCTGGAGTGGTTTTTGGTTGCTTGGTTTCGTTTTTTACCTTACTCCATCATTCTCAGTGGTTAAGAGCACTGGCTGCTCTTCTAGAGGACCCGGGTTCAGTTCCCAGCCCCCACACGGAGACTCATAACTATCCGTAACTCCAGCTCCCAAGAATCGGATGTCCTTTCTGGTCTCCTTAGGCACCTTGCATGCAAGTGGGTTACAGAAACAGGCAAAACATTCACTAGACATAAAATAACACTTTAAAACAAGGGACAAACATAATATGACAGATTCGAGGAGACAGGAAGTCTGGGGTAACTTTTAAAGAGAACAGATGAGCAAGGAAGGAGACGCTAAATAGATTTCCACTGACTATATATAGTTCAACAGTCTAACATTTCTCGGATTCAAAGCTTCACCCCACACAGAGTACAGTCAGAAATATTTAGGCACATGCTGTACTTAATGAAGCCTGGAGGCATGCTTACTAGCGTGGATTTAAGTGATAGGGCTAAAAATCCTCCTGCCAAACAGCCATTAGTTCAAATCCTCATTCCGTCAATTACCAGGAGCATGGCTCCAAGTAATTTACAGAGGATTTAATCTCAGTCCCTCACAATCTATAAAGGAGAAGCCAAGGCACCCACGACCTGTCAGAACTGTCTGAGGGATGAACTGACTCATATATGCAACACCTGAAACTCAGTAAATGCCCACCGTCCTTATAACTTACTAAAAGCAGAAACTACAGGTTGCCGGGGATCTTTGCTGATCAGAATAAACTGACTTTACCCACAGATGTCTGAGGCTTCAGTTAACAGAATCATTTAGGCACAATCCTAACAATAACCCTCTCCACTAAAGCCTTTACCGGCTGAAAGTGTTTCCACCTTATCTGATTAGATTTCTCTAACCTTCCACAGCTAAAAATATCAACTGGAGAAATGACCCCAATGCACACCATGGGTTCCGTAACACAACTCCTTTAAATGGGAAAGACCTGCTCTTTCTCAGACAGAAAAAAAATCAATAGCTTTCCCTTTTGCCTCCAACCAGACCAATCGAAAAAGAGGGGTGAAAACAGGAAATCGAGAAGGAAGACAAAGGTCCTTAATGACCCAGCCTACAATGAAATCCTCCTGTGTTTGCCAGCAAAGGGGAGACTTAGGCATCAGTGCACACAACTGACCAAGGAGGGGAGTAGGGTTGCTGTCAACTCTAAAATCATCCAGGCAAAGAGACACCAAGGTAAGTTAGATTGTGTGGAATGGCTGACTTGGGTCTGAACTATTTGAACGAGGCAGACAGAGCAGCTTCTGTCTTAGTCTAAAAGACCCTTGTAACCCATACCTTAACTATTTTTGTTATATGAACAGGGTTTTGTTCCCTGAGGAACTGCCAAAAGGGACACTGTGTTCTCATTAATACAATTATGCTCTGACCATAAGTTATCAGGGTTAAAACTGCAGCTAGGAAAGAAGAAAAGGCTCTGTTTCTGAGCCTCGTACCACACACGCCCCCCAGCCCAGTTTTGCTCCAGCTTTATCTGATACACATCATGAAAGCTTCCACAACATCAAGCTTCTTATAATTACCCTGGTCATATCTGCTCTCTGCCCACTCTGTGTTTCCTCTGCCTAGAGGTCTTCCTCTCACATCTCCAAAGCACGTGTCCTATTGCCTTTTCTAAAGATTCATTCATTCATTCATTTATTCATTCATTCATTTATTATAAGTATACTGTAGCTATCTTCAGACACACCACAAGAGAGCATCAGATCCCATTACAGATGGTTGTGAGCCACCATGTGGTTGCTGGGACTTAAACCTAGAACCTCTGGAAGAGCAGTCAGTGCTCTAAACCGCTGAGCCATCTCTCCAGCCTGTGTGCATCCTGTCTTAACCTTTATTTCATATCGTAGGGTGTGAGATCAACCCCCATGGCCCAGCAGAAAGCATTTTTCCAGATTCTCCATTTCTATAACCCCTACTCAGTCCCCTTGGACTCGTAGTGCCACTTGACCAAGACTGGCGCACACACAGCTTCTTCTTTAGCACAGGGTCCACATCTGCACCGTGGGCACTCAGACTTCTCATCGAATGTGCAAGAAAGGCGCCGAACTTATTCTGAATTTTCCATGGCTGGTCATTTACACCAAGTGCACACAAGCATGCTGTCTGAGTTCGGCTGAAGAAAGGCTTCGTTCAAAAGCTTGTGCGAGGTGGTGCTACGGCTCAGTGGTTAGGTGCACTGGCTGCTCTTCTGGATTCCCAGCATCCACACAGTGGCATACGACCATCTATTATCTTCAGTTCCAGGGGATCTGATGCCCTCTTCAGGCCTCTAGGCACTGTATTCACATGGCGCAGAGACATAACAATATGCTGGCAAAACAACCATATGCATACAACAAAGTGAAGTTCAAATAAACCCTAGCTTTTCAAAATGGGTCCTTCATGAAACAGGGAAAGGCTTACATTAATCACAGAGCAAATACTATTTGCACTCATCAGACATTCACCAACAACTAAGTGCTCCGTTAAAAAGCTCCCTTCTCGTTGATGTAACAGATACACCCCCAGGTTGGATAAATCACAGGAAACAGTTTTATCTTTTCACCCATGTAGACTCCCAATGCCACTTGCCTCTAGGCCTCGGATAAAGAGATCTCAAGAACTTGTGTACAGAAGTGATCATTCCCATTGTCATCTTTAATGTGCCTTGATTATTCCAAAGGTGAGAAATCGTGAATCCGGCACGTTACGGAGAGCCCAGGAGTGCCAAGGCAAAGATTAAGGAGAACTGCTGCACCCTGGCTCCTGACACTACTCTGGGCACTTTGATGCTGAGTACTGAGTTGCCACGGAGACGAGCTTCAGTCTTCTGGGAGGCCCCAGGGCTGTGCTGGTAACTGTGTACTGACCAGACCTCGGATCCGCTTCCCACCGACTCTGTTCCCCACCCACATCCACTGCCTTCTCCCTCCACAAACTAGGACATAAATGAGTTTAACACACACTCTCAGGTCCGAGAGAATTTCCTAAGGCCAAACTATGCCTTGGCAGACCCAAGGCCTTAATTCACATGGAAGCATGGGCCGTTTCTTCCTGACTAACAGTTGTATTGACAGGAAAGAGTCTATTGGATGATTGATCCATCTGGAGCAGCTTTCCTATCAATGACATTTGGGATATTCAGCCTCTGATATCACACCCCTAGTTCCACTTCGATTCCTGCAATGAAAACAGAATCCTAGGACAAGTCAGAAGACTCTTAAATATTTCAAGTGAGTCTTTAGAGCAACAGATAGTCCTTACTTAAATTATAAACATGTCTGTCCCATGCAAACTGAGGTTAAAATAATGCTAAAATGTCTATATTCTGTAAACACCATTTAGTAGAAAGACTGAGTTATGCTATGGTTTGGAATTAAAATGATCGATATAAAATTAGTACAAAGTGGCCTAATTAGCGATATTTTTCATATATGTCTTAATTGAATAATCCTAGCTAAATCTTTGTGTTCATCTCTTTCCTCTTGAGTTACTCAGATATGATTATTTCAAATGGTTCCATTTCTTTGACCAGCCGCACCTGTCTTTGTCTAGGTTCCTATCTGATTTCCACAGTTACTCTTTTTTTTTTTTCATTATAGCACATCAAAATTTAACGACTAAATCTGGCGTGCTGGAATTCTTATGACTAGGCTTCCTGTATTAAGATACACTGCAGGAGCAATAAAATTGAGTCAACACGAAAGAGTGGAACGGTGAACAATGCCGTCCATTACAATGCAAAGCTATTCAGGAAATTTAATTTGATGTTATAAACTGATAAGGAACAAATATACAGGGAAATCTATGTAGCCTTCATTATCACATAACAGCAGTCTCCTAGAAAGAAGAGCCCAGAGTAGTAAGGGATGAGCACATGGACCTGGGAGTTAAACAAACAAACAAACAAGGCGGAAATTCCAGCAGGGAAGCGTTCAGCTATGAAACTCAGGGAAGGTTCTTTCCAGCTGCGCTCAGTTTCCATATCAACAGAACGGGATTTAGTGACTTTAGAGATTACAGATAGGATCCTGTGGAGGCCAAACCCTACTCCATCTTGGAATGTGCCTCCATCTTTAAAAAAAAAAAAAGCCTGAGAACTTGACCTGCAGCTGCACCCACATACAAGGCAGGACACACAGCTTGTCCCTGGTCAGAGTTACTCCCTCCATACCTCCTAGCAACAGTTAATCAAAGATTGTTTCAGGTGTACTTTCAGACTGTTCTTGGTTGTGTACGGTCTTGCTTCAGAGCACTCACCTGTAAGTGTACGATAGCCATTCAGCGATACTTGCCAGGCTAAACTCCCCTCGCTTGCTCACCATTCCTATAAAGCCTTGTCCTCGTGAGAGCTTGGGGCTGTACCCTCCCATTCTGCTGGCAGAGATGGCCGTGTGGCCCAAGCTCTAGATTGTAAATAAAGACCCTAAAACGATCGTATTGGAATCAGCTCTTGGTGGTTTTGGGGGTACACAAACTCTTCCTGGCACAATGCTGTCGTGGAAGGATGATCTGATCAGTGCTGAGATTACATCCCACCCGAGCAATGGGAAAGTCTGGGTATAATGTGTCACTCAGCACGTATGGGATGCTGGTCGACGCACACTCCTGATGCTGCCATGCAAAGTGCAGCTTATAGTTATTCGCAGTGCATGCATGTGATTGAAATGAATCAGTCACTAGCTCCTGTGTTTACTATACTATATTCTTTAATGTTTAGGTGAACCCCTACTTACGAAGTTTACCTTAGGGGGCAGCAGCCTCAAACCTCTTCTGTTTACTATGAGTCTTCATTGTGTCATTTCATTTTATGCTTGACTTTATCTCTTCTGTTTTCTTTGTAATTCGAATAGGAACAATAGGCTGTACACACATATACACATACACACACATAAACACACATACATACATACACACATATATACACACACACATACACACACATACACATGCACATACACACATACATACACACATAAATACATACATACACATACACACACATACATGCACACACATAAACACACACATACACACATATATACACACACATACATACACATACACACATACATACACACATACATACACACACATATACACATACACACACATATACACACATAAACACACACATACATATACACACACATAAACACATATATACACACACATACATACACATACACACATACATACACACATACATACACACACACATACACATATACACACATATACACACATAAACACACACATACATATACACACACATACACACATATATACACACACATACATATACACACACATACACACACACACACACACACACTATACTGTTTGCACATTTTATACTGCTATAGTTATAAAATGCTGAGTTCTCTCAGAGTGCATGCTCAAGGTGACTTAACAGGCAGCCCATTATATATGGTCCAAAGCTGACAATTCAGACTTTCTGATACAGATCAACTGAGATGATGTTAAAATGTCTGATCTTCAAAAGTAAGACCTAGCACTTCTACAAAAACCAGACTATTTTGGCTGTTGAGTTTGACAACTCAGAAAAATTACATGTAAAAAAAATCACTAAAAAGTTCTTTGTCAATTAGCCAACTTTTGAGGCTCGGCTACACAGTGAAACCCAATTTCACTTCCCTACTCTAATCACTCTGTACTTGTGCAGCCTTGGGAAAGGTGTGTCTATTGGTGAGTTTTTAATTACTAAAGCATACTTTGGGCATGCCACCATCTCAGTCATCTCTTCCTTCACACCCATCTGTCTTAGGGTTTCTATTCCTGCACAAAACGTCACAACCAAGAAGCAAGTTGGGGAGGAAAGGGTTTATTCAGCTTACACTTCCACATTGCTGTTCGTCACCAAAGGAAGTCAGGACAGGAACCCAGGCAGGTCAGGAAGCAGGAGCTGATACGGAGGCCAAGGAGGTTGTTACTTACTGGCTTGCTTCCCCTGGATTGCTCAGCCTGCTTTCTTATAGAACCCAGGTCTACCAGCCCAGGGATGGCTCCACCCACAATGGGCTGGGCCAGGGATGGCTCCACCCACAATGGGCTGGGCCCTCCCCCCTTGATCACAGTTGAGAAAATGCCTTACAGCTGGATCTCATTGGGGCATTTTCTTAACTGAAGCTCCTTTCTCTGTGATAACTCCAGCTTGTGTCAAATTGAACAAAACCAGCCAGTAAACCATCTATTGATTTGCCATTTATATCCTTTATGATACACAGGGACGTAACAGTGCAGAGTTAAATGACAGAGCTATAACATGATATCCTGATATGCATACAAAAAAGAACAGGAGCCACACAAATTGATATGGATTCATCTAAAAGGTTCAATGTCTCCCACTCCACAGCTAAAACCAAAGTCATAGGAGAACACACTCATGTGCAAGCACTGGAGGTCATCATGGGGCGATGTAAGTCGTAAGATGAAAGGCATGCTGAGGATGACAGAAGAGAGAAAGAGACAGAGAGGTCCTTTGAGGCCACCTCTGAGACACTGTGCTTATCCAGCATGATTCTGCTTCAAGTGTTCTGGTTAGGAGACTGAATAAATATTGATATTTAAAACACACACATGAGCAGAGTGTTGTAGATATTGTTGAATATTTACACAAAGCAGCAATCCACAGAAATTAAGAGTGACTTCCTGATATGTATATTAGGCACTTGCCATAGTTAGGGTCTTACTGATGTAAACAGACACCATAACCAAAGCAACTCTCATAAGGACAACATTTAACTGGGGCTGGCTTACAGGTTCAGAGGTTCATTCCGTCCGTTAGCATCAAGGCAGGAGCATGGCAGAGTCCATGCTGCTATGGCGGAGGCAGATCTGAAAGTTCTACATCTTCATCTGAAGGCTGCTAGCAGAAGACTGACTTCCAGCCAGCTAGGACTAGGGTATTAAAGCCCACATCCACCGTGACACACCTACTCCAACAAGGCAACTTAATAGAGCCTGGCGCAAGCATCAACAAACCATCATAGCAATATAGGCAAGTTAACATCATAGATTCATCTCAATATAAAAAGACCGTGCATGGTAGGACTGGAGTGATAGTTCTCTGGTCTATTCCCAGCCCCCCTCCCATGATGACTCACTCACAATCAGCTGTAATTGCAGAGCCAGGGCATCTGATGCCCCCTTCTGTCCTCTGTGGGTATCAGGTACATTTGTAAAACACAGACATTCATGCAGGTGGAGTACCCATACACACAGAAATAAGTAAATAAAGTTTTGTTTTGTGTTTTTTAAGATCACTGGGTGTTTTCATTTAAATGAACTCCAAGGAGTAAATTAATGTGTTGTTACAGTGGTCAGAATGGCAATTACTTGGGAGAGGGGGTTCAGATTGGGAGAGGCATTGAGAAAACCCTCCGTCGTGCCAGAAATGCTCTATTCATATTTCTCAGCCTGTGGGTCGTATTACCTTTGCTGGGGTCAAAGGACCCATGTAAGGAGCACGTATCAGACATTTACATCAGAACTCATAACAGTGGCAAAATTCTGCTCTTTGTGCTTGAGAGTCAGGACCTGAGTTCTCAGCTTGGACCTCCAGCTGCCAGACCTGCCTCTTGTTGCCGTCCTCCTCCACTGCTCCACCTTAGATTCTTACCCCTCTGCACCAACACTTGCTTCCGCAAGTTGTCCCGATTGTGGTGTTTTATCACAGTGACAGAAAAGTAACTAATTCGGTCAGCAAGGCCCGTGTGGTTTGTATTATTCCGTGAAAATCAGAAATACACGCATAGGACTATGACAGTTCACTGGTCTCAATGTGGTGCTCAGGGTTGACAATCAATGTCCCCAATAGACGCTTCAAACTTTGGAATGATGTGCCTTTGCTTCTCTTTGCCTGATCCCACACCACATACTCTAATTTGAATTTCTAAGCACTTTCTATTTCATCTGACTGGAAATTTCTTCTTTCCTCTTATTTGTCATATGGTTAATTTCTATTTCTACTGTTGTTGCTGCTGCTGCTGTCAAGATGGGTATTTTTCTCTGTATAGCCTGGGAGGTCTTGGTATTCACTCTGTTATGGGGTTTTATTTTGTTTGTTCGTTCGTTTGTTTTGTTATTTTTGTTTTCCCCCAATCAGTTTACTTTCAACTCAGTCTAACTGGCAGCTCAGGGGAAATTCCCCGATTCCGCAGGCTGGGCCAGATCCCTCTGTAGCCCATCTCGGGCATCTACATTTCTACTACAGCATTTATCCATTGGCAATTAGAGATTTGGGACCTCCTCCATTAGTCTAAGGATCTCAAAGCTACACGGTATTCATGGACTATACTGGAAAGGGTAGGCCAGGGTTCCAGCAGAACAAATCGAGGAGTCAGGGGGAAGAATGAGAAAGAGGGGAAGGCTTCGGAATGAAGTCCATGCCTCTGCCTCATCAAACTTGAGCCAATAGGCTGTGAAGCTTCTCTTGCCAGACTCCTTTCAATTCCAAAAGGCTGCCATCCACCCAAGGGCTGGCCAGAGCTTTCCAATGCGAAGCCACCATTAGAGAGCCAGTGACCTCTAACATGGCTGGAGGACTATTATCTGAGCCTAGAAATGGAACCTGAGAGTAAAAGTGAAATTAAGGATCCTGGATGCATTTTAACCTTGTGTTTAGTCATTTTACAAAAACACAGGTACATTGTAATGGAAGCATGTCCTTCTCAGATCACATTGTTTTAGGAGGGCTCTACCGTAATACTACTTCTCATTTCAGTCCAAACGCTAATTAAAGGCTTGGACGTGCTAGAGGTATTGGCAAGGATGGATGAAGTTCAGGGCATGGGGGCTGGGCAGTCTATGGAACTGGACACACTTCCTTCAGCTGTGAGCTTTAAGCCCTTACTGGACTCCTTAGCCACCTCCTGTATTTTGAAAACCAGTAATCCAAGTTAGATATGCTTTGACATTTGATATGTTTGATAGGCAGTTTGGAGGGGAGGACATCCACGTGAGCCTCTGTCCTCTGATATGGACACTAAGTGAAGATCTCAGGGACAGTGAACCTAAACTGCCACTGCCCAGACACTACCCAAGCAGGCGCTTTTAGAAACTCAAGCCCTCTAGGCTCCCCCTCTTAGAGATCTCCATGGGATCCCAGCATCCTAAAGAGGGAAGCCATTAAGCTGCTTGCTGTTAGAATATTTAAAGGGATTCAGCTCAGGCCACAAAGCATTTCGGAATTGTCTATTTCAAAACATTAGCGATCCTCCTCTTTAAAAATGAATTTTAGGTTAAATAAGCAGTGTGGCTCCGCAGGCTTCAGTTGTTTTGACTCCTGAAAGAGCTTCCCCTGGAGACAGATTCTGAATCATAATGACATAAAGCTTACTAACATTTTTATACAATTCTAAAGTGCTGGTAATTTTCCACCCCCTAAAAAAATCATTTCTTTGAAACATGTTTGATGGTAATTTTAATATACAAAACAGTCAAACATGTTTAACGTACTCATTTGTTTTTTTTTTTTAAACCCAATATCCCTCAAGACTGGCCTCTTAAAAGCAGAACAAGAAAGGTTATAACAAGCAATCCCCCCCCCCCAAATTAATTCACCTCTGCATTTAGTTTTAAATTTCACCATCAAGTCAGCAAAAAAATTCTGATCTGCATCTCCAACCATCTATATTATACCCATGTAAGGTTCACTTCAGTTATTAACTATGTATACAATGCATGTGTTCCCACCTGGTTTAAAAGTCAAAATGTCCTACACATTCCATTTCCTTGGTCAGGCCCAGAGCCTGCTTAACTATGAAGGAGCAGAGCGACATGAGCAGGAGAGGTTTATAGTCAGTTGTTTGTTGTCCTGTGTCACTAGTCTGATGATCTCATTTCTAGACATAATATACTTTCTCTAAAACAAAACAAACAAGACAATCAAAAACCCCCGCTCAAACCGAGAAAGCAATTGCAGAGCAGTCAAAGTTGAACTTGCTCGACAGAGACTTCGCCATGTGAACCTCTGCAATCTGCTTTCTGCACTCGGGAACCCAGTGACTAGGTCTTGAGTTTCACCTTGCTGAACTGCTCTCTATTTGGACTTGTTCAAATGTAACTCTTGTAAAAGGACCAAGGTATACTCGGGAAATAGAATAGGCAATATTGCAAGATCCCTTTCAGCTACATCTCCTATAATTTTATAATTCTAATTATGTCCTTATGACCTCATGGTCCTTGATTGGTTAGTTCTCATGAATCTCTTCTTCAGTTATTCTACCAAATTATAACATTTCTGAAGATAAATCATAAGTCATTCTTAAGTAGATATGGGAATGTTGCACAAACACACATGACTTTATGACCATAACCTAGATCAATGTTACAAAGCATTAGCCTTCCTATCAAGAATTCTCAAAAAGCAGCATTCTGATGTGTTCATTTTGCCTCACTTTTGAGGCAGGATCTCATGATGTAGCTGAGCCTGGCCTCAAACGGCAATTCTCTTGTCCCCCTGGTGCTGGGATTATAAGCATGCATCGGATGGCTGGTCTGTCACTCTGCCTTCGGTCCCCAAATAACAATAAACAGATCTAGATAACCATCTAGATAAGTTAAGCATCAGTCTTTACTGTGGACGCTGCCCATACCCACCCAAGAAAATATGAATAAAGGTGTCATTAAGAACCAACATTTAGGGGATAAGAAGGAGCACCATGTCCTCGGAAGTCCCCGAGGCAGCGTCGGTGGAGGAGCGAAAGGAAATGGAAGATAAAGTAACTAGTCCAGAGAAAGCTGAGGAAGCAAAGTTAAAAGCAAGGTATCCTCATTTGGGACAAAAGCCTGGTGGTTCTGATTTTTTTTAAGGAAAAGATTGCAGAAAGGGCAAAAGTATTTTGATTCTGGGGACTACAATATGGCAAAAGCAAAGATGAAGAACAAGCAGCTTCCTGCTGCAGCCCCGGATAAGACAGAGGTCACTGGTGACCACATTCCCACTCCACAGGACCTCCCTCAGCGGAAACCATCCCTGGTTGCCAGCAAGCTGGCTGGCTGATTAAAAGAGCTGAACTGCAAAAAAAAAAAAAAAAAAAAAAAAAAAAACCAACATTTAGAACATGAAAGGAAAAGAATAAAGATGGTTAAAACAAAAATCTGTTAAAGAAAACAGATTCATTTAAATTTAAAAACTAATGTTATGTCCTTCCATTTGAATCATAGGCATTGGTATGAACTCATGAAACAGTTTGCTTCAAGGTAACATTTGCTAACTTTATCCTCTGAAAAGAACTAGGGGAAAAAATGTTGACTACATCTCATGCCTGGCATTTCAAACCCCCGTCTGAAAAACTAGTTCCATCAAAAGAATCAGAACATCTTAAATAAATGGCCAGTTCCAGATCTGGGGACAAAAGATAAGGGGAGAAAATAGCAACTGTCTATTAAAAACTAGTAATGTGTGCTGGGAATACTATGTCATAAAATAAATAAAAAGACACTGGGTAGAAAGATGGATGGAAAGATGCATAGATGCATATATACCACAAACCACCATGCACACGTATATACATACATATCAGTTTGAAGCTGGTTAGAAGATGCCTCTATAAAAATGAAACAGTTTAATCATCAAAAAGAATGACTAAGAAGGATAAAAACACTTCAAGCATATGCAAACCCATAAGTTTATGATGTAAAAAAAATTATGGCTACCCAACTTCAGAGGAGGCCAGCCAAACAACTCATTTCGAAAAGTATTTCTCTTGCTGTTTTGATTACACACCATATCTCCCAGGAATCTGAGGCCATGATGCAAAAATGGCTATTGCTTACAGAAATAGTCAAGCCTCAAAACAGTAGAAGGATGTTTCAATTAAAAGTTTACCAGTTTGCAACCTCTAATCAACAAAGGGAATCAGGGCATAGAGCATCACTTGCTGGCAGGAAGCACCTGATGTTGCCAGGAGGCTTCCAATCTCAGCAAATTCATACCGGGAAACAACCTGATCAGTATTGACTCAAATGTTCTGCAAGCAGAAAAGGGTATAAAGGAAGAGCTGAGCTTGATCTTTGGGCTCTCCTATACACATAGTTGATTATTAATATTGGTAATATTAATATCATTAATATATGTCAGTATTATACATGAGCTTCCTTGGAAAGAATACTCCCTGTCAAAGGAGCTGGTGACATCTCTAAACATGTTTGTCCCTGGGTTCACTGCCCTGCCCATGAGTATTTCTAGTACATGCTCTTGGATATTTCTGCTCTAAAAGCTAAATTTAAGAGTAATTCTACCTTCTCCAGCTAAAACAGAGATAATTGACTTAAATAATTCCAAACAAAATTCCTTACAAAGAAAAACACATCAGATCTGATTCTACTGCTGGGTCCTTGCCGATTTTTTTTTAATTAAAATTAAATTAAACTCGAGCTCAGGATACAGTAATTCAGCCACTATTTTGATCATTTTTTTCCTCTACATAATTAGCAAATTAAGCCAGTGAGTAAAACCACTCAGAAGGAGGAAACAGGTCAATGGTTTTCTGGATCGTATAATTTGTGGTGCTTGGTCTTAAAGTACCTGTACCCTCGCCGAAGGAATTTGAGCAGACACTTCTCAAACACATAGGCAGGGACCTCAGAAGCAATCAATAAGGACAAGGGTGGTGATCCACTCTTAGAAGCCATGACTCACTGAGCCACAGGCAGAGATGCTGCAGTATGGCTTCTCCTCCATTAACCTTTTAAACAGAACCAACGGTCACTGCACACACTGACCAAGTCTCCATCAAGAAAATGGCTAGTCGCCCTATGTGGTCCCTGGCAGTGATGGGCTGAACGCACTTTCTCACCATCCATGAGATCAACTTTCTGTATCTATGAGATGAGGACAGATGGAGTTCTACATTCAACAAATAGCACTGGGTCCAAAGACCGATGCTTCAGAGATGCTGCGTGGAACAAAATAAGCTGGGAAAAAAATAAAAAACAAAAAAAAAAAAAAACAAAAAAAAAAAACCAAAAAAAAAAAAAAAAAAAAACCAGTTACAACACTCACGGCAAGGTCATGACCAAGCAGTTTGTCTCAAATGGAAAAAAAATCAAAATTAGTTAGAGAGACCATGAGGGACTCTCTGGGGGACATCAGAAGTCACAGGACATGGAGCAATCTCCATGGGCATGACCATGTGTAAAACTTACCCAGCTGAGATTAATGTGCTTCATAATAAATCCACTTTAAAAAAAATTTTTCAAAATCGCCATCACCGAGTGGAGTGAGGGTTGGTAAACATGCAGATAATATGTAGACACATAGGACTGATAAATGTTGCAGCTAAGGGACAGGGGCCCCTTGACTGCATTGTTATGTTTTTATATCTGAAATTGTCTACCAAAGGGCTTCTTAAAACTTCAAAGGGTTGGGGACACCCCCTCAGTGACAGCACTTGCCTATCACGTGTGGGTTCCTAAGCTTGATCCCCAGGATCCCCAACAAACAAACATTCCCAGGCTTAGTCCTCTCTCTACCCCTCAATAGTCATTGGTTCCCTAAGCTAGATGTTACCTTTCTGAACTTATTTCATTCGCATACAAAGCAGACATAATGAATTCTGGGACATCTCTAAGCAATCCTGGGTTCTTAGTAGGTATCAAATGAGTCAATGGATATTTAAAAAAAAAGTTCTAAACTATAAAGCATTATATAAATACAGTATTGCAAATTCACACCAGTGAAGATGTGGACTGGACCATAGTCCATGTCTGAAGACATCACGGACGTTGTTTGCAGGCACACACAGTGTCCGACTATTGACTTTTCAGTGATCCCTGCTTGAAACACGGTGATAGAACATGTATCAATGGATGATATCAAGGGTAATTATGTTCCTTTATGAAGTATACCATGAGATTCATCTTCCAGTCTTGGTGAGCATGTTCCCTGTATCCTAACTTCCTAATAATGCAAAAATGTATGTTTTCAGCAGAGTTCATAATCTTTGCACATACAACAAACTGACCGGCAGGAGGCAATGCCTAAAAGCACACTCCAAAAGAAAGCTGGCGCTTAGGACTTTAAGTCAGATGAATAAATTGTAGCTCATAATTAAGAATCAGCCTTTATAAAACCCACAAAAGCTTGGTTAATCAAAATAATGTTCATGACCTGTACTTTAAAATCACATTAGGGAAAAGAGACATTAAATTCTTAACAGGACTGGATTAAGAACAGAAATGGGAGAGCTAGACATTTGGCTCCCAAAATTAAGGCACACACAATTTCAAAGAAACCCAGATAAAGGTAAACACATGACCCATACTCTATTTTACATTTTAGAAACTTGTTTGTTAGGTTAAGCTTAATGAGGTGGAAATACCACAAAGTCCAATGGGTACTGGCAGAGCTGCCTGGTATACTACTGTTGGCCTTAGTTTTAAACTGAATAAACAAATTCAAGGTCAGCGTTTCAAACATGAACCTTCTAGTTCAAAAGTTTATGCCCCCACACACGCACACACACACACACACACACACACACACACACACACACACACATGCTTCATTTCTTTTGCGTTGTCTTCTTCCAAAAACAGCTGCATGAAGCGCTTGCTTGGAGTGTTCAGCGCTATGGGTCCAGTCTGAAGGAGCATGGTCTCTGGACCATAACTGTGACCTGGTCCTTCGTGAATTCCAAGGTTATTTCAAACTCTAAACTGCTAACATTCAGAAACAATGAAAGCCAGCACCGTGGAGATGAATGGAGAGGGTTGGATGGAAATACTGTAAGATTTGGAATAGCCATGTCTCTGTTACCCCCCCCCCACAAGCTGCAACATTTGTTTCCAGAATCCTTTAAACTCAGGACCTAATGAGACATTGTGTTATGAAGGAAACCAAGGTAAGGAACAAGACCTGAAGAGAACCCCAGAGTAGCCAACCATACCAGATCTCAAGCAAACCCCTTGGGGGTGAGAGTGTTGGTGTTGACGACATAGGACCAGCTCCTTGAGAAGTTTTGTTCCAGAAAATTGAACAACAATCAAATGTTTGTAGAACAACCCCACATCTTTCTGTGCAGTGCTAAAACACCAGAAACGCCCTAGTGTTTTTAATAGGTTACTTCAGAGGGTGCGGGGATCTGGAAACCAGCATGTTCTAGCCACTAGTAACTAGTTCTCCTCCATTTTAATCTTGTATGCCACAATTAGGATTAACAAGTAAAGTTGGGTGTGGTGGCACGTGCTTGGAATCCCAGCATTCAGGAAGCTCAGGCAAGCAAATCTTGAGTTCAAGGTCAACCTAGGCTATATGGAAGGACCCTGTTCCTCCTCAAAAGAAAGGTATTATAAAGTAAAAACAAAACCCATCTGAATGATGTTTACAAGAGAAAAATCTTTAAACATAAAGATATTATGCAGTATACAATTTTGAAATGTTGGTACCAACCAAGATGGACTTCAATACAGGAAATATTAACAGATAATTTCATAAAGATGAACCTATAGCAATCCCATTTGTTTATGAAGCCAGGTAAATACGTTTAAAAAAATACAGGAAATACTTTGGGGTGAGAAAAGGAGACTCTAGAAATCAGACCCATGGCTTCAAAAATGCTAGGTGAGCATCCTACCATGGTGCTGCGTCTGGAGAGCTACTGAGAGAACCCAGAGAAGAATGCACAGTCTGACTTATATACGGTAAGCACCTGATAAATCAAGTGGATCCTGAAAGATATAACATTATTATATCAAGAATACGACAGACCTTTAGTCAACATGGTTCACATGGTGTTTGTGTTCATTCAGTGACCTGCTCGCGACAAGATAAATTTTTTAAAAAAGGAGAAGTAGGTATTCAGGAGATAGAGGCAGGTTTCTGAGTTTATACATCTTCTTCATATCACGTTTCAAGACAATCAGGGTTACAAAGTAAAAGGAGGTTTTACAAAAAAAGGTAAAGTATGAGCTATCTGGATATGCTGACAGCCTAGTATTTCGTTTATTTGTTATTTAGTATAGCTCAAATATCTCATTTAATGCTCAGCATGTATCCTAGATTCGATTACCTGAAATTCAATTTTAATTTAATACTTTGAATTTTTCCTTGATAAAACCGACTAATTTGAGCCCTTGCTCCACTAAGTGATGAGTAAGACCCCCCCCTCAGTCATGGAACAAACACACTGTGCTTTTCATTGTGACTTGCTACCTGTGAGTGCATCTCTTCAGAATCTATGCCACGTGAATGGTGTGCAGAGTATAAACTTGCTGGTGTGACTGGGGTCGCTTCCATTTTGCCCGATGCACTGTGAAAAGTGCTCTGCCCCATCCTCGTTAACAAGCATTTACTCCTACCAGACTTCACCATCCTAATCTGAAAGCCTCCTATCGGGAATCCTTGCCAAACAAACTGATCACCAGCTCAATTTGTCACCCATTATTCCTTGCAAAGTAGTTCCTAAAGCCAACTTGTCCCAGCTCATCAGAGGTGATGACTTCTACCTGAATAAGGTAGTTTAATATCTGTCGTTTTGTATAAAGTCTGTTTAATCCAGGCTGTGAAAGTTACCTGAGAACTGCAAAGAAGCCAGTGACAACTTACCCTGAACACATCACAGCCAGGATCCTAGAAGGTCTGTCTCATCATGTAAGCAGACTCTTAATTCTAAGACTGGGTTGTGCCAGAAAGAGAGACAGAAGACATTCAGGCTAACCAAAGGCAGCAGCAAGGCCATGCATTCAAGACAAACACTAACATGGGATTTGCATCTGTTTCAGTTCCATTTTATTCAAGGGCTCTCGGATAATCCAATCTTGTTACTGTCTCACAGACAGTAACTCATGTTTACACGGGCTACCGAGATCCTCATGGAAACCAGACTGCAGGCCTGGCCATTTGAGAAGAAAAGACTTCCTGGTATGTTTCACCCTCTACTGCCTCTGTTGCAGTTGGAGCCACTATGCTGATGATATCAGCACACTATAGTCCATTGGCCAAAAATGCCTTCTGTTTTTTTCATAGTTCAAGTTCCATAGGAATACAGAATGCTTGCGCCTTTACAACAGATTATCTGTGGCTGCTTTTGAATCATAACAGAGCCCAAGCAGGAGATAACAGAAGGCCCATGAGCCCACAGGTCTTTATAGCCCAACCTTTTATGGGTAAAGTTAATCAATCCCTGCTGCAAAGTATTGTAGGTTTATGTTAAGGTGATACATGATTGGACATAAGAGAGATAGGCGGAGAAAGGTCTGGGAGCAGAAGAGGAGGCAGGAGGCAGAGATTGAGGGAGAGGGGTTGGGAGAGAAATGAAGATGGAAGCAGATGTGTATGTTTCTCTTGGCACATCTCTTCATGAATAAGGTTGCTATGACTGTTTTACAAGGGATGGAATTGTGCAAGATCATTTGACTTATCTAGGTTGGCACATTATACCTGTTGAATCAGATTGGCTTGGTGTGTTCTTTGATGTGACTACTTAATTGTGTTCAAATGGTGTAGTGGCAGAGCGCATAAAGTCCACCACAGAGTTGGGATGTGGATGTCTAAGGCTTAGCAACTACACGCCAAGGGAAGTGAGTGAAAACAACACGCCGGATGGTCATATCCACCCAGGACAGAAGCAGCAGGGGCGGTAGAATGAACCGCACCTGAGTTCCTAGAGGCAGAACGGAGCACCAGGTTGTGTGGGGACCACATGGTGTGTGCTCAGCTCCTCGGAATGAGACCATGGGGGCCAATAAAAGGATAAGCAGTCCTTTCCATATTTACTGCAACAAGGAACTAAGAAGAGATTATTTTCAAAAATGACAGATGAAGTGACAGAATTCAAGACGTTGCATCTTTTTTGGCAGCAATTTATAAAAGTGGACAGTGGTTTCGGCCAAGAATTAGCGGCTGGCTACTCAGCTCAGACGGTCTACATTTGCCCAGAGCCCGTTTTCAGTTCAGTGTTTCACGCAGGCGAGCGGAGCTTGAAAGGAACACTGCCCTTTACGTGTAGACTCCTAAGAGCAAACGCACATGCGTGTAAATACATAACAGCATCACTTTCTGCTGAGACGGCAGCATGTGGCAAAGATCCCCATAGACAAACACACAGACACAGGACGGCTTCTGCCTCCATTATGCACAGTCTGATAAAGACCACACAGCACAGCGACAATAACTAAATGCTCTCTATTTGGTGCCTGTGGGGAAGTATCTCCATTGCAAGAATTTAGAATTCAAATCGACTTAAGTTCTCCAGTGGGTCCCATTTTTAGACTGAAACCGTGTGTGATCAGAAAGAGCAATTGCTATCAAACTGAAACTATAGCACACCTGAGAACAGCCAGGGCCACAGGGACGATAGAGGACAGATCAGTTGTCCAGGTTGGCAAATTGTGGTTTTAGAGAGGCTCTTGGTGAATACGTATCCCCACCCGAAAGAAGCACCTAGTTCCTTTCTGTATTCATCCAAAGTCCTTATAAACAGACACAGTATATGTCTTAGTTAGGGATTTACTGCTGTGAACAGACACCATGATAAGTCTTATAAGGACAACATTTAATTGGAGCTGGATTACAGGTTCAGAGGTTCAGTCCAATATCTTCAGGGTATGAGCCTGGCAGTATCTAGGCAGGCATGGTGCAGGAGGAGCTCAGAGTTCTACATCTTCATGTGAAGGCTGCTAGCAGAATACTGACTTCCAGCCAGCTAGGTCTAGGGTATTAAAACCCATGACCATAATGACACCTATTCCAAAAGGGCTACATCTCTGACTTAGGGTTTCTATTCCTGCACAAAACATCACAACCAAGAAGCAAGTTGGGGAGGAAAGGGTTTATTCAGCTTACACTTCCACATTGCTGTTCATCACCAAAGGAAGTCAGGACTGGAACTCAAGCAGGTCAGGAAGCAGGAGCTGATGCAGAGGCCATGGAGGGATGTTACTTACTGGCTTGCTTCCCCTGACTTGCTCAGCTTGCTTTCTTATAGAACCCAGGTCTACCAGCCCAGGGATGGCACCACCCACAATGGGCTGGGCCCTCCCCCCTTGATCACTAGTTGAAAAAATGCCTTACAGCTGGATCTCATGGAGTCATTTCCTCAACTGAGGCTCCTTCTCTTGATAACTCCAGCTTGTGTCAAGTTGACACAAACCAGCCAGTACAACTTCCAAATAGTGCCACTCTGGGTCAAACATGTGCAAACCACCACATTCCACTCCCTGGCCCCTGCAGGCTTGTTCAAACACTTGAGTCTATGGGGGCCATATCTAGCCATAGCATAATAAAAAGTACATTTAGTCCAACTTCCAAAGTCCCCATAGTCTGCAGTAGTCTTAGGAATGTTAAATATCCAAAACTCAAAGTCTCTTCTAAGATTCATTCAATCATGTAATCCCCAAAGCAAGACAGGAAACCAGCTGGGCAAACTCCAAACTTCTCATCCCCATGTCTGATGTCAAAGTGGTCTTCAGACCTCCACTCCCTTTCCATCTTTGTTGACTGCAACACACTTCTATCTCCTGAGCTGTTTCTACTCCATTAGCAGCTTTCCTCAGCAAATAGACTCTGCTCTGGCATCTCAATATCTTGGGGTCTCCAAGGCAACTTCATTGTTACAGCTACTTGTTTCAAGTTTCAATGTCTGGGATCTACATGTGATCTTCTGGGCTCCTCCCAAGGGCTGGCGCCACTTCTCCAGCTCTGTCCTCTGTAGCTTTCTAGGCTCAGGTTGATCCATTCCACTGCTGCTGCTGTTCCTGGTGATCATCTCATGGTACTGGCATCTACAATACACTGGGGTCTTCCCCTGCAACTAGGCTTCACCAACCGCCTCTCATAGGCTCTCTTCATAGTGCCAAGCCTTAAATCCTTTGCATGACCCTTTCAGTCTTGGGTGGTCAACTACAAATGAGGCTGAACCTTCACCAATAGCCTTCCTTCCATGGCCTCTCACAGTGCCAGGCCTCAGCTGCTCCTCATGACCCCTTCATGCCTTCAAAACCAGTGCCACCTGGGTGACACTTACACATTACCAAGTACAGCTGCAGCATGAGGCACAACCTTCCCTATCTCTGGAACATGGCTTCTTTGTGCTCTCAGAAAACACTTCCAGAAGATTTCACCTCAATGATGAGGGTCTCTTCTTAATCACCTCTAATTTATTAGCTCCAGCTAACCAGCATCAATTGTCCCTTTTATTCTTGACTCTAAAGCCAGAGCCACAATGCTGAAACTGCTGAGTTCTGCTGCTTGCTGGGGCTGGACTATGCCCCCTTTTCCTATTACTTTATCAATGTTGGGATTAAAGGTATGTACCACAACACCTGGACTTTGAACTTAGAGATCTGTTTGGCTCTGTATCCTAGAATTAAAGGTGTGTACCACCATGCCTGGATTTAAACTTTTCTTCACCTAGAACTGTATAAGGCTGGCTTTGAACTTGAAGATCTATTTGGCTTTATCCCCAGGGATTAAAGATGTTTATCTCCATGCCTGGATCTAAATTTAGTTGGGCAGGATCTTGCCCCAAAGTCCCACTTCCTTAATTTGCTATCTCCTTAAACACAGAATTCAGCTCTATTTCAAGTCCTGGTGACCCTTTAATACTCAAACTATATATTTTATATTTTTCCTCTCTCGGCTTGCTATGCTTGTTTAAATTCTCTTCATGAGACTTAACCAAAGAGCAAAGTCTATGGTGGGCGTTTCTGAGAGATTTCCTTTGTCAATACAATTAATCTGAGTCTCTTCACCTTAGCCTCAGACAAGGGCAAAAAGTAGCCACATTCTTCACAAAAATACCACAAAAACAGTCTCTAGGCAACATTCTAAATTCTTCTCCGCTGAAACCTCTGGGAACCAGTCTGCACAGTTCAAATCATATTCAACAAAAAAGTCTTCTTTATTCCTACTAGGATAGCCCAACTTAAAGCATCCCACTGCTTTCCAAAGTCCCCAAAATCCACATTCCTCCAAAAGTCTGACCAGGCCTATCAACACAACACCCCCATCCCTGGTACCAACTTGTCTTAGTTACGGTTTCTATTCCTGCACAAAACATCATGACCAAGAAAAAAGTTGGGGAGGAAAGGGTTTATTCAGCTTACACTTCCACATTGCTGTTCATCACCAAAGGAAGTCAGGACTGGCACTCAAGCAAGCCACTAATCAGCACCCTTCCATGGGCTCTGCATCAACTCCTGCTTCCTGACCTGCTCCAGGGATAGGCCAGAGAGGCCTGGCTCCTTCTACTGTCCTTTGTCTCACCCCTGCTGCCTGCATCAGCTGCTCCCTGAATCCACCCCTCCTCTACCAGGCTAAAGGATGCAAAAGCCTGGAGGCTTTGACACATGTCAGCTCAGAGCAACCAGCTCTCAATGTGTTCATATGCCATAACGTTTCTCTTCAAGTGTTTAAGTAATGGCTCCCATGAGCTCAGGGTTAAAGGTCAATGCAATGGTGAGCATGACACACATGGCCCTAAACTTTTCATAGCACAGACAGGCTGCAGGGCCAGGGAAGCGAGCAGACATCAGATGATGACTGTTAGACAGGTTAACTCTGCCCAGCGCTGAGAAGATGAACACCAGTTATCTGGGAGAATAGAAAACGAATGTAGATTTATATGCTAACATCTGAGAAAGCTAGAAAACTAGATTATTTAGTTTACTAACAACTGTTCTGTAGCTTCCTACATCATGCAACAGCTCCCTTCATACTTCTTGCCTTGTTCTGTGGAGATGGCACTTGAGATAATGAAGCAGCAGTAGAAACAGGCCTTCCTCAGGTAGAGACAGGGACCGAGAGGCATTTCAGACCAGAAGGCTTGAGGAAGGGGATGTGCAGCCTAGCAAATCAAAGGACTGAGAGGAAGACTGGCAGACAGAAGTCTCCCCTGGCAGAGTAGGGATTTCTGTTCTTCTCTCAGATGGTTGGAAGTCACTGGAAAGTGTTAATGGGGTTGGAAGCTGAGATCTGTATCTTTAAAGATGTCGGAGGGATGTCACAGAGGTGCGGCTAGAATGCTAGCAGTCCTAATGGAGAACTGTGGCATCATCTATGGGCAAAATTTTGAAAGTAGAGTTATCAAAAGATAAGAACAGATGATAGGGAAGGAGGCGTGCTCAAGGTGATCCCCAGCTTCTCCCTGACTCCAGAGAGATGTGAGGACCAAATGCCAGCATGCAGATGTCCCCTGAAGACAGACCATCCCCAAGCATAAATTAAGAGATTAGTATCTAATTGTTACAGGCAGAGGAAACTCACTGTCTGTAAAGGTAGCATTGGCCCATCATGAACAAAGGCACAGCCTGCAGGGATTAAAGTGCTGTGCACCATGAAGTCTAAAAGCACAGTGACTCAGCACAGCCCTTCTCTCTCCAAGAAGTTCTGTAGCCTTACACCAGGACACAACAACAGCAGCACACGTTCCGTTCCTGGGCATAGGCCCCCAGCCTGAGAAGAACACTAACAAAAAGCAGTGTTCCAATGCACACACACAACGAAACAGCACAGTCAACCTGTAATGGGACTAGAAGCATGTGACCTGTGCATCTGTTACCTTTACAATTCTGTGACAAGGACTTGAGAGAATTGAGTTATGCAGACGAGAACTTTATTTAGGCTCACTCTCTCAAAGGTTCAGGGCTGAGGTAATTTAATACGATCGCTTTGGTCCTGTGCTAGCCGGATGCATCGCACAGGGAGTACGTAGTAGAAAAGGTGTGTTCTGGGCATGGCAGCTAGGATGCAGGGAGAGAGACTGAAGAGGTTAAGATTCCAACACGCCTCTGTCATAGGTTCTTCTATTAAAGGATCCACCACCTTAGTCACTTGTCAAATTGAGGACACATCATTAACACTGACAGATTCAAACTACAGCAATAAATTTTACTGCTTTTTTTCCCCTTTGAATTGAGAAGGAAAAAGAAAAGATAAGCAATCATCTTCCAAGAACTTTCATACACTAGGTCTAGAAAAGGCATCTAGAAAACACCAAGTAGTACCCATGCTGAATGGGGCCAATGCTCTGCTCCCCTAACTGCTCTGGGGTCTTGGAAACACACTGGTAGTGGGAATCATGTAAGGGGGTCTCTGCTGTCAAACTCACTGTGTCTCTTTACAACGGCACTCCTGTTAGCACTGGAGTAACAATCCTAAAGTCCCAACACATCTTAATGTGACCGACCGTTCCAGCCCCACTCCCCCTTCCGTCAAAACCTTTCTGTTACAGTGATGACACAGCATCTCTAACTTAGCACATTGTTGGGGGAGGTGACACACATGGAGAAGATCTTATGACCAAAGCAGCAAAACTATTTTTGCTGTTCTGTGCAGTGCAGTAACACTCACACATTTTAAACAACCAACATAAGTTCCTTTTTCTTCCCCATCAGAGGCAAACTTCGGTAGTGACTTAAAATTAAACTGTTAACCGAGTGTCAGCAATCACGAAATAAGAGCAAGAGGGGGGTTCCTTCTGAATGACACACACGGAGCTATTCAGAACCATACTCAATACTGGAAAAGCCTCTGGGGGCAGCACCTTCTAGGCCAGTTTTCCTGACAAGAAAGCCACCTACGGCTACCTTTAAGCATCAAAGAGGAATGTCAGAAGGTGGTATTTTTAGTCCCTTTACAAAGAGATACTTAGTCATTCATGAAAACACATTAGGCTTCTAAAGTGAACCATTCAGAAGCCTAGGAAGTGGGGATGGGGTGTTAAATAAAACAGACTTGACCTTGAACTTGTGGCCTTAGGGTCTGATGAAAAAGACATGTCAAAACTTAAGTATGGCTGCATGTGATGAACTGTCAGAAGGAGAAGGACAGTCTTGTGAGAAAGAAATGGAAGGGAGTTGAGGTCATTGAGTTGGAAGTGTGAGGCTTCCCCAGAAGCAGCTCCTAAGTAGGGGGAGTGGGTATGTGCAGGGTTGGAGACCTGAAGTTGCTTTGTGGTCTAAGTGCTGCAGGAGGCTGTGACTGCCAGTAATCAAGGCCGAGAAGGGATAGTTTGTGCTCTGAACAGCATAAACAGAGGGGAAGAGAGAGGAAGCTATGGTGTGGAAGCCGGAGAGGGATGAATCCGGATGCGTTCTGAGTTGAAGAGCCAGAGCGGCCACAGGCCTGTGGGAAGTGCAGTGAGCAAGTGAGCATCAAAGAGGCCCTGGGCTCCTCAGACCAATGGATTGAAGGAGGTGCTGCCTACAAAGGCAAGAACAGCGGGACACGCTGGGGTAGCCAAGTGCAGGATCAAAAGGTTGGTTCTGAGTAGAGAGTTAAAAAGTTAAAGATGCCTTTGAGACCTCCAGATGGAAATGCCCAGTAAGTGTGTGTGTGTGTGTGTGTGTGTGTGTGTGTGTGTGTGTGTGCAAGAGAGAGAGAGAGAGAGAGAGAGGAGACTCATGTTATTCTGCATTACAGATCCTAAAGGAACTGAAGGCTGCCCTGCCCCCTTTGAAGGTGAATCTTTCCTATTCTGTCTACTCCCAAGCTAGAGAAGGGAACAAAGTTACCTTCTAAGAGCATTAAAGAAGGCTCAGCCTTGACTAGGGAAAAGTCCACTCTGAGGAAGCAGAGAAGTCAGCTATAAGCCAGCCGACAGCTACCGTACACCTCATCCATCTTAAAATGACAGAGTTATATGCACAAATCGACTCTCTAAGGTCAGCCGTTCCCAGCACCCCTGCCCACGCTCTGATTCTTACCCCCTTCCTGCATCCTTCTACAATGCTCTCTGAGTCTCGGTGGGGACAGCTAAGACAGATGTCCCACTTAGGACTGAGCACTCAACCATCACTTGGTCCCAGCACATCAACCAGTTATGATGCTTCTACAGTGTCCAGAGCTCTAAGGTTTTATTTGCCCATAGTGCATCTGTTCTTTCCCAGAGTCATGACACGCACACACATAGATCATGAGTATATACACACATGCACACACATACACAAACATGTTAGACGAGTCCCTAGATGGGTAAATGAGCTCACCTACTCTATCACTGACAGAAGCTTAAAGCAACAGTATTCCAACCATACTTTGCTTGAATAGGACTTTGAAACTCACTACATGATGGTTCAAAGTCATTGCTTTACTTGATTCAGTTTCGGGTTATAAAGCACTCCAAATTGTGTGTGTGTGTGTGTGTGTGTGTGTGTGTGTGTGTGTGTGTGTGTGTGTGTACATTTGCATTTCTGTGCTTGACAGGTAGGTGTGTATATGTACCACAGAAAGCATCTGGTGGTCAGAGGACAACCTAGCATGTTGATTGTTGCCTTCTGTCTTGCTTGAGGCATTATTTCTTGCTGTTTACTGCTGTGTAGAGCAGACATGCTGGTCTATAAGCTTTGAGCACTTCTGTGGGCTCTGCTTCCCATCCTACTGCATAGCACTGGGACTGCAGACTCACTGGACCACATCACCTGGCTTTACATGGATGCAGGGCATCCAGACTCAAGTCTCCATACTTGCGTGGCTAACATTTGACCCACTGAGTCATCTCCCCAGTTGTTTTTGTTGTTGGTTTGATTAAACCAAAATGCCGTGATTCAAAAATCCTTCACTCGCTGAAAACTTTCACAACTCAATAAGCAAAAACTACAGAAGCAGGATCTCCACGCTTGACGTCTGGCAGGGCGATACTTACTCTCGAGCTGCCAAACACAAGGATGACATCACGTACATCTGCTGATTCACGGGGAAAGGGGAGAAATAGGAGGCAGCGACCTGGAGCCAAGTAAGATGTGGGAACTGTAATCAGATTTTTCTGGAAGGGAGGCTGCTGAGCTAAGAGCTGCACAGCTGCTGGCACGGTGGCTACTGAGGGGTTTTTGATTGTCTTTTTGTGTTTTGGTTGTGTTGTTGTTGTTTGTTTTAAAGGAAGAGGGTTACTTGGGGGGACTGAGCCCAAGCAGTTTCTTTTCTGTTGCTGGGTATGTATTTTCATATTGTTTTTTTCCCCCACACACATGTCATTGTATTTTTCTGATCTTACTACCTTCTCTCATTTCCCCTCCCACTGGTCCTCCCTGCAGATCTGGTTTGTTTTTTAATTTAATTCTATTGTCTTACTTATTCACTTTACATCCCATCACACCCTCCCACAACCCTTCCCTCATCCCTCTCCCTCATCCCTCCCCCTCATCCCTCTCCCCTTCTCCTCTGACCAGGGGCCTGTGGGCTTCTCCCTGGCACTTCAAACATACTTTCTAATTCACACCTGCCCAACATAAACAATTTCCTTTTATTAATAATAGGATTTTTCCCACATACATATCCAGATTATGGTTTCTCCTCCCAGTTCTTTCCCGCCTGGATCCTCCCTTCTGTCTCTCATTAGCAAACAAATAGGCTTCTGAGGAGTAGAAACAACATCTAACATAATAAGACAAAGCAAAAACACCAGAATTGGGACAAAGCAAATCAACAGGAGGAGAGACCCAGAGAAGCACAGGAAGCAAAGGCCCACTCTTTCCACACTCTGGAATTCCATAAAAACATTGAACTGGAGGTCAGAATCTACACAGAAAAAGATGAAAAACAGAGAGAGAATAAAAATGAAAGATGGTAAGATGATATTTTTCAAGAGGAAAAACCCGGAGATGACATCATGAGACGCCGAGTTCACCTTCTCAGTAGTTGGCATCTACTGCTGGGGGCTTGTGAAGGAACTACCTGAGGCAGTTTGCATTTCCGGTGACGCTCTCTTGAAGGAAACTAAACGTTCATTTGCAAGTGGCTATCAATTGGAGATTGCTTCTGGGTTAGGAATGGGGGCATGTGTCTATTTCTCCTTTAGCTCTGGGACCCCACTGGAACAAACCCTGTGCGTACAGCCACAGTCTTTGTGGTTCATATGTGTATCGGCCATGATGCTTTAGAGGGCCTTGTTTTCCTTGCTGTCCTTCATTCCATTCTTTCTGCCTCCCGGATTCCTGAGCCCAGAGGGGAAGGATTTAATGGAGACACCCTATTTAGAGCTAAGTGTTCCAAGGTATCTTAGTCTCTGCATAATGTCTGGTTCTGGGCCTCTCTGTGTTTGTTCCCATCTGGTGCAGGCGGAAGCTTCTCTGATGATGGCTGAGTCAGGCACTGATCTATGAATATAGCAGAATGTCATTAGGAGTCATTTTATGGCTGTGATTTTTTAATAATTATTATTAAGAATAGTAGAACTTGGTTTTACCGTAGGTCCCTAGGCTGGCATTGCTGGAACTTGGTCACCCAAAGTCATCTTGGGTTCCATCTCATGGAGCAGATCTTAATTTAAAATCAAATAGAGGTTACTTAGTCCCACAAAATTTCGGCCACCATTACCCTAGCATATCTTGTAGACAGGATAACATTATTGATCAAAGGGTTTGCGGCTGTTTTGGTTTATGATTCTCCTTTGGTAGTGTGCAGAGGTCCTTCTTATACCAAAGATACTAGGATGTAGTTGTCTTAGGGTTATTACTCCTGTAATAAAACAACATGACCAAAAGCAACTTGGGGAGGAAAGGGCTCATTTTGCTTACAGTTCTATATAACAGTTCATCAACAAAAGTAGTGAGGGCAGGAACTCACACAGGGCAGGACCCTGGAGGCAGAAGCTGATGCTGAGGTCATGGAGGGGTGCTACTTACTGGCCTGCTCCCCATAGCTTGCTCAGCCTGCTTTCTTATCAAATTCTGTACCTCCAGCCCAGGAATGACACACCCACAAAGGGCTGAGCCCTCCACCATCAATCACTAATTAAGAAAATGCCCTTCAAACATCTTATAGAAGTTTTTTTTTTTCAACTGAGATTCCCTCCTTTCAGATAACTATGGCTTGTGTCAAACTGACATACAACTATCCAACACAACTGACTCTTGTTAGCTTGACATATAAACATATACTCTGCTAAGCCACAATATTTCCTTTCGTGTTCATCCCCCCAAATCACACATTAATAACACTACAATATAAAACGTTTTACAAACTTAAAAATTCTCACATTCTTTAAAACTCCAAACACTTGACATTTTTCTTTAAAAATCCAGTCTCTTTTTAAACCTAAAATCTCTTTTAAAATTCAGTCTCTCAACTGTGGGCTCCTGTAAAGTAAATTACATACTTCCTTGCCTCAAGAGGAAAGGCACGGTCACAATCAGATGAAAGCAACATCAAACTCTCTGGGACTCACTCCTGCTCTTCTGGATTCCTCCAAGGGACTGGGTCACTTCTCCAGTTCCACCCTCTACAGCACCCACAGCTTGTCTTCTGACCTAAGGCAGGACCCACTCCACAGGTGCTGTTCTTGGTGGTCGTTCCATGGTACTGGCATCTCCAAATTGCTGGGGACTTCTGATGCAGCTGGACTGCACTTTATCAATGGCTGCTCCAAGGCTCTCCTCATGGTGTCAAGCTTCAACTTCTCTGCATGACCCTTTCGTCCTGGACCTTTCAATAGCTGTGAGGCTACATCTTCACCCATAACCCAGACTCAACTGCTCTCAATGTCTCCTTCAAAACCAGTAGCCACCTGAGTGACTCTTACACTTGCAAGTTTGGCTGCCAGCTCAAGGTACAACCTTGGCCATGCTTGAAACACAACATCCATGCGCTGACTCTTTGGAAACACGTCTCAAAGGATTCCACCTCAAGGATGCTGGTCTCTTCTTAATAACCACGAATTTCCTAGCCCCCGCTAACCAGAGTCAATTGTCTCTCGGTAGCACAAGGGTTTCGTTTCAATGGTGCTGGTCTCTTCTGAATCAAGGTTGATTCTTTAGCTCTAGCTGACCAGATACCACAGATTAGTCACACAAAGGGACAGATAGACTTTGCTTCTTTCTGAAACGTCACCAGACAGGTCTTCATCTTCTGCACTGCTCTCCCAACATTATCTTCCAAGCGTCTACATAACAGCTCACTGAGCTCTAAACACTTAATGACTTTTCTAGCCCAAAGTTCCCATGTTCTTCTATAATCCTCCCCAAAACAACATGGTCAGGTACCAACTTGTCTTAGTATGTGTTTCTATTGCTGTGATGAAACACTGTGACCAAAAAACAACACAGGCAGGAAAGGGTTTATTTGGCTTCCGCTTCCGCAAGGTAGCCCAACACTGAAGGAAGTAGGGACAGGAACTCAAACAGGGCCAGAACCTGAGGACAGGAGGTGATGCAGAGGCCATGGGGGCTTGCTGCTTACTGGTTTGTGCCCCAGTTTCAGCCTGCTTCTTTATAGAGCACCGGATCACCAGCCCAGAGTAGCACTGCCCACAATGGGTTGGGCCCTTGTCTATCAATCACTAATTAAGAATATGTCCCACAGACAGGTCTTATGGGGGCATTTTCTCATTGAAGTTCTCTCCTTTCAGATAACTCTAGCTTGTGTCAAGCTGACAGAAAACTGTCCAGCCCAGGGCTGAAAGCTCTATGTAGGCATCATCTGTACTTCTGTGCAGTGAGTTTCGAGGGTGCTCTCTGCAGCAATGGGGCCTTGCTGTCAGTTTGTACAGCGCAAACTATAGTCTTGGCAACTGCCTGGGTCATTTGGGGATTCCCATAGGACCCCTTAAGTCAACAACTCAATTAAATGTAACCTAATCCTGACACCGGAAGCTCCAGTTGGGGCTCTGTCTCCTATATTATTTGGCATTATCATTTAGATCACCTTCATATATGCATATATTTTTAGGATGCTTCTACTGTGTTGGGTTTCCACACTACTCCTTTAATGGCCCATAATTTTAGTAGTCTCTCCCCATTTTATCCCTTTCGTCTCTTCTCCCTTTCTTCTCCCATTTGACCCTCCTATTCCAGTTCCTGCCTCACCCCCCATATCCACTCATAATTATCTATTCCACTTCCCTTTCCTAGGGTGACCTACTTGTCCCCCCATCCCCTTACACTATACTTAACCTCTATGGTTCTATGGAATGTAACTTAATGGCCATTGACTTAACAGTTAATATCCACGTGGCAAGTGATTATATATCATATTTGTCTTTCTGTGTTTGGGATGCCTCACTCGGGATGCTTTCTTTCTAGTTCCATCCATTTACCTGTGGATTTCGTGGTTTCATTTTTTGAGTGATACTCTATTGTGTAGAATGTACCGTATGTTCTTTATCGGTTCTCCTGTTGAGGGACATCTAGGCCGTTTCCAGTTTCTGGCTATTAAAAATAGAGCAGCAGTGAACGTGGTTGGGCAACTGTCTCTGTGGTAGAACAACATGTCCTTTGGGTGTATATACCCAAGATTCCCATCCTCCTGCAGAACTGCCACAGACTTCCATAATGGCTGTAGAAGCTGACACTCCCACCAGCAATGGAAGAGCGTCCCCCTTGCTACGCATCCTCACCAGCACGTGCTGTCACTTGTGTTATTGGTCTTGGCCATTCTGACAGGTGTTAAGATGAAATCTCAAAGTAGTTGTGATGTCCGTTTCTGGGATCTCTAAGGATGTTGAACACTTAAGCGTTTCTCAGCTATACGACTTTCACCTTTTAAGAATACTCTGTTTAGATCTGTATCCCATTTTTAAGTGGACTGTTTCTTCTGATACCTAGGTGTTTTTTTTTTTTTTCAGTTTCTTTTTAATAGATTTTGCATATTGTCTATCAGGTGTGGACGAGGTAAGAAATCTTTTCCCATTCTGAAGGTTGTCCCTTTGTGCAAATGATGATGTTCTTTGCTGTGCAGAAGCTTTTCATTTTCATGAGGTCTCAGTATCAATTTTTGAGCTTTGTGCATGTGCTAACAATGTTCTGTCCAGAAAGTTCTTTCCTGTGCCAATGAGGTCAAGCCTGTTCTCAATGTTCCCTTTAACAAATTCAGGGTATCTAGCCTTATGTTGAGGTCCTTGACCCATCTGGAGTTAAGTTCTGTGCAGGGTAATGAGTACAGATCTATTTCCATTCTTCTAAATGCAGTCATCCGATAAGACCAGCACCATTTATTGAAGATACTTTCTCCCAGTGCGTTATTTCTGGCTTTCCTGTAAGATTTTATGTGTCTATAGGTGTGTGGCTTTATGTCTGCATCTTCAATTCTATTCCATTGACTGAAGATGGAGATGAAGCACTTGTTCAACATACAGAAATCAATAAATGTAACCCAGCATAGAAAGAAATTGAAAGAAAAAAAATAAACACATGATCATCTCACTAGAAGTACAAAAGGCCTTTGACAAAAATCACCCCTTCATGATAAAAGTCCTGGAGAGACTTTCTGGTTTTGTGCCAATATCATGTTGTTTTTATGGCTCTGTGGTGCAACTTGAAAGTCTGGGATGACAACACCTCCTGTGGTTCTTTTTGTCATTTGTGAATTTTCAAAACCTTCGTGGGTTTTGTCTATCCACGTGAATCTAAAACAATTGTCCTTTCAAAAAAAATTTACCATACAAGTCTTAAACGGGCTTGTTTAGGGTTACCCCGAGGCATTTTGTATTATTCGAGGCTATGGGTTTCTTCTCGTTGGTCATTTGTATACAGGAGGGCTACTATCTCTTTGTGGGTTAATCTTGTATCTCCGCTACTTTGCTGGACGTGTTTGTCAGCTCTAGAAATTCCCTATTTACAGTGTCATATCATCTGCACATAAAGAGACTTGAACTTCTTCCTATCCAATTCATACCCCCTTGATCGCCGCTTGTTGTCTTATTTCTCTAAGACCTTTCTAAGTGTTATATTGAATAGGTATGGAGAGAGTAGACCACCTTGTCTAAGTTTCTTTCCATTATGTTGATGTTGGCTGTGGGCTTGCTGTAAACGATCTCTATTGTGTTTAAATCCTTCATCTCTCCAGGACTTTTATCATGAAGGGGTGACTTTGTCAAAGGTCTTTTGTGCCGCTAGTGAGATGATCATGTGTTTATATTTTTTTCGTTCAATTTGTTTCTATACTGGGTTACACTTATTGAATTATTTGTTTTTTCTAATAAAAAATTGTATTTACTTAGAAGCATTCGGATTGTCAACAAAACAGCTGCATTGTTTTTCTTTTTTACAATTACAGACTGGTATTCAGTTAACAGAACAATTATCTTCATATAAGCTGCATCAGAGACAACTGGAAAATAAAAAAGAATCAAAATAAAACCAAAAGGAAACCCCCCCAAAAAAACCCAACAACACCAAAAAACAAACAAACAAAAAACAAACAAACAAACAAACAAAAACCCAAACTACTGTCCCCATATCTAACTAATTTGTGCTGTGCACCAACAAGAACCTGCTTTAAATTTCCATGCCAATTTACAACCCCCAAACTGTACCAGGCAAGGTTAGTGCCTATTGAAAATACCACCAGGACAGGGCTATCTACAGACACATTCCATAGTGTGTTAACTATACAAAAAAAAAAAAAAAAAAAGACACTGTACAGTTTAAAAACAAATCTTACACAGCCTCACATTTCGATTCTTTTCTTTAAAAGAAGTGAGTTGTGTACAGGGGGTTAAATGCTTTATAGACAAGAAAAAAAACTGCGTTAGAACCAACTTATTCATCATCATCTTCTTCTTCTTCATCTTCCTCTTTTCCCCCTCTTCTCATCCTTTTCATCAGCTTATTGACTTATGTAAGTTGAACCAGCCCTTCATCTCTGGGATGAGCCTACTTGATCATGGCGGGTGGTCTTTTAGATGTGCTCTTGGATTTGGCTTGCTTTTTTTGTTTTGTTTTGGAGAAACTGTTGCATCTATGTGCATAAGAAAAATTGACCTGCAATTTTCTTTGTTGTGTCTTGATTTGGGTATCAGGGTTTCTGTAGTCACATAAAATTAAGCAATATTCTTTCTGTTTCTATTTTATAAAATAATGAGGTATATTGATATTAACCTTTTTTTGGAAAATCTGGTACAATTCTGTGATAAAACTATGTGGCCTGGAATTTTTTGAGGAGGGGTGAGAGGAGACTTTTAATGGGTGCTTTTATTTCACTGCATGTTACAGGTCTGTTTAAACGGCTTATCTGACCTCAACTTAAGTTTAATAAGTGCTGTGTATGTCTGCAGAAAACTATTCATATCTTTTAGATTTTCCAATTTGGAGGACTATAGGTTTGTAAAGTATGTCTTTATAATTCCTTCTATGTCCTTCTTAATTTTTACATTTTTAATATTTATATTTCCTTTTACTTCTTTATATTATAACTTAAATATAATTTATATTTATTATATATGAAAATTATTTTATTTAAATTGAATATTTAAGTTATATTTAAAATACTATTAAATTTTAAAAGTGTCTTTATGGATTTCCTTAGTGTATGTTGTTATGTCCCCTTTTCATTTCTAAATTTTGTTCATTTGAAACTTCTCTCTCCTCCTTTAGTAAATCTAGATAAGGGTTTGTCAATCTTGCTGTCTATTTCTTCTGGGTGTTCTTATTTGTTTTATAGCTTTCAGATGTACAATTAAGTTACCAGTATTGGATATCTACCCCCCCCCATTTTTTTTTGTAGGCACTTAGTGCTATATGATCTTGCTTCTTAGAACCGCCTTCATGCGCCTGGGAAGGTTGGGTATACTGTGTACTCATTCTCACTCAGTCTCAGAACATCTTCAATTTGTTTATTAGTTTCTATCTTGAACCATTTTTCATTCAGTAGTGAATTGTTCAGCTTCCATAAGTTTGTAAGTTTCTATTGCCGTTAATGTCCAGTTTTAATCCACAGTGGTCAGACAGGGTGTATTTAATTCTCCTACATCTCTCAGACTTGCTCTGTTCCAAGTGTGTGGTCAGTTTTAGAGACAATTCCATGGGGTGCTGAGAAGAGCATGTGTTCTCTTAGGTGGTGGGGTCCATCTATTTTATGAGGTCAGTTAGCATATCTCTGTTTAGTTTTGGCGAAATGTCCTGTCTACTGGTGAGAGTGAGGTATTGAAGTCACTATCACTGTGTGAGATCAAAATGGGATTTTTAGCTGCTGTAGTGTTTCTGTCATGAACTTGGGTGCCCTTGTGTTTGGGGCACAGATGTAAAGAATTGCAATGTCCTCTTGGTGACTTTTTCCTTTGATGAATATGTAATGTCCTTCCCTCTCTTGTCTGATTAGTTTTGGTTTGAAGTCTATTTTGTCTAATATTAAATGGATACATTTAATAGCTCTAATTAGGTCCATTTCCTTGGAATAATTTTTTTCCATCTCTTATCTTTAGGTGATGTCTATCTGTGAATGTTAAGGTGTGTTTCTTGTATCCAGCAGAAGGATAGATCCTGTTCTCAAATCCATACTGTTAGTCTGGGTTTTTAACTAGGATATTGAGACCACTGATGTTGAGAGGTATCAATGAGCAGTGTTGTTGTAGTGTTGTGTGTGCATGTTTCTCCTCCTTTGATTTGCTAGTTTATTCATTTCCTGTGTTTCCCTGGGTGTGGTTAAGCTCTTTAGGTTGGAGTTTTCCTTCAGTCACTTTCTGAATTTGTAGATATATAATGTTTAAATTTGATTTCATTGTGAAATGCTTTATTTTCCCCATATATGATGATTGAAAGTTTTGCTGGGTATAATAGTATGTGTTGGTATCTCTGATCTCTAAGAGTCTGCAGAACATATGTCCAGGCCTTTCTGAGTCTCCATTGAGAAGTCTAATAGGTATGCCTTTATATGTTACATGCTCTTTTTCCCTTGCAGTTTTTAATATTCTTTCTCTGTTCTGAATTTTTTTTTTTTTTTTTTTTTTTGGTTTAGATTATTATGTGCCAAGGGGAATTTCTTTTCCAGTCCAGTCTATTTGGTGTTCCATATGCTTCTTATACTATGATAGTCATCTCCTTTAGGTGAAGGAAATTTTCTTCTATCATTTTGTTGAAAGTATCTTCTGTGCCTTTGATCTGAATTTCTTTTTCTTAATCTGTTCCTATTATTTTTAGACTTGGTCTTTTCACAGTTTTGTAGATTGCATGGTTACTTTTATTTTATTTTAACATTTTTTACCTAATGTATCCATTTCTTCTATTGGGTCTTCAATGCCTGAGATTCTTCCATCTCTTGTATTCTGTTGGTGAGGTTTGCCTTTGAGGTTTGCCTTTGCTCAAGTTTCTAAATTTTACATTTTCAGGTCTCTCTTAATTTAAGATTTCTTTACTGGTTCTATTTCTACTTTCAGGTAGAGAACGGTTTTATTCATTTCCTTCCACTGTTTATGTTTTCATATATTCTTTAAGGGATTTATTCATTTTCTCTTTAGGAACCTCTATCGTATTCATAAAGGCTGTTTTATGCTCTTTTTTTCATGCTTCAGCTATGCCGCAATACTCAGGGCCTTTTGTGGTGTTGTTGGGCTCATATTGTTTTGGTTGTTATTGTGTTTTTACAATGGTATTAGGCATCTGTTTGGGAAGATTGTTCATCTAGGTGCTGCTATCTTATCTTGCCTTTGTTGGGTGCCATTTTTGTTTCCTGGTTTCTGTTGTCCTCTCGGGTCCTTGGGAGAGTGTAGTGACTATGTGTTGCCTAGTGAGAAATTCTTCTGGGATCTTGATAGTATGACCATTGGGGGTTCCAGGTAAACTGTTTTCCTAGGTATTGGGAGCTGACATTTAGGAATGAGGCTTGGGTAGGACCTCCCAAAGGGAGATGTCTGCTAAGGGCTGGGATACAGCAATGAGTAGGAGGGTGGGGGTGGGGAATAAGTCGGAGGGGAAAGTCTATGTGGTTCACTGTGGAAGTGCGTTGTGGGGGTGGGCTTCAGTTCTGCTACAAACCTGAGGATAAGACTGGGGTATTGAATTTGGAGGACCTTAGAAGAGGGATGAAGATCTGCAGTTAGCCTACCTGCGTCTCTGTCTGAAGTGGCCTGAAGGTTCCAAGGGAGGGCCTAACGCACACATTTAAATTATTCTTACAGCTGCTTTGTCCAAGGAAATCATTTAAACTTAATACAACTTCAAACACGCTTTAAGACACAATGTACAATGTTTTAAATAGTCAATACATGTGTTTCTCATGCTGTACCTTCCGACCCCAAACATGAGGACGTAAGGAGTATCAGCACGCCCCAGTACCGAGGAAAATGGAGGAAATATGTAATCCTCTCACACATGAGTTTTGGGGTTATTTTGTTTGGTTTGGTTTGTTTGGGTTTTTGTTTGTTTATTTGTTTGTTTGTTTGTTTTTGAGACAGGTTTCTCCGTACAGCCTGGACTGTCCTGGAACTCACTTTGTGGACCAGGCTACTCTCAAACCCAGAGATCCAGCCGGCTCTGCCACAAAGTGCTAGGATTAAAGGTGTGAGCCACCATGTTCCAAAGGTCGATGAAGCATTTCTACTTGATATCCTTTAACTATAGTAAGTTATAACTGCAGTAAATACACCAAAGCATCACATTATCTAGCTTGAACTGTGTGACTAAGGGGTATCAATTAGCACATTTCCTTCTACAACCATCACTATTGTCAAGTATCTTCGAAAACTCAAACCCTCCCCTTCTTAGGCAATAATGACGTATTCTCTCAGCCACCTTCATTCTGTCTGAACATGACGTTATGAGAACAGCCAAAAATATGCTCATCCCCTTTGACTCTAAGGTTAACTGTTTTAACCTAGACAACCCAATCAAGAGCCAAAGTAAATGTTATAACTAAGGATTGAGTCTGGCTTTTAAGAATCAATGTATATAGAATGGTTGCTGGTAGGAAATGGGATTGTAGTTCAGTGGGAGAATGCAGGCCTACAAAACACAATGCCTGGGCTTGCTCCTATACATCACACAGAAAAAATGTCTATGTATACACATACACTTAAAGCAACAGGTTTTATGTTAAAATTATCTTTCTTCCCCACCCCCTCTGTCTTTCTAGTAATGGTGAATTGAACCCAAGACCTTAAGTATGGCACGAAAGTACTCCACTCCTGAGAGATAGCTCAGACCTCTTTTGTATTTTATTTTGACACAGACTCTCCCAAAGTTGCCCAAGTTGAACTTGAAATTAAACCATTGCCTGTGTTGGCCTTACACTTGTGATCCACGTGCCTCATCCTTCAGAGCAGCTGAGAATACAGGCTTGCACCACTGGGCCGGCCTTATATTCTTTTACACATTAACTTAATATTCTTTCATTCAAAATTTTTCTACTGTATGTTTGACAATGCTCTGGTTTATTAGCAAATCTCGCACGTTAGATGTATCACGTTTAAACCCTTCTTATTGATAGCTAAAAATCACTGAGTTGATAGAACACTGCGGGGACCCATTATTGGGAGCTAGTGACAGCAGAAAGACAAGCGTTTTAAAAAGCAGTGTCCAAGTGACATGTAAATGACCAACTGGACATATCCAATGGCCTGACGTTCAGTTCAGAGGCAGAATCTACACAGAGATCATTGACATGTGCGGGCAGAACGAGACAGAGGAAGAGAGCTGAGGGGCTGCACAGGGTGGGGCTTCATGGGGGAGATGGGGCTACCCAGGGGAGCTACAAAGAGGTGGGGGCTACATGTGGGAAGGGGCTGCACAGGGGGTTACATGGGGAGAGTACACAGGGTAGGGCCTGTGAATAAAATCTACTGATGAGAACAGACCTAAAGAATATAGTCAAGGAAATGGAAGGTGACTACATATGATGGGTAGGTACCATACAATGAGGTCTCTGTGTCAGATATCATCCCAGGTTACGGAACTGAGAACAGCCACTTGGTACATTTGGCTACCCAGACTCTCCTGTCCTCTGTCTGCACTTCTGAGTAAGAGGTTTTGTCAAGACACACCTAAGTCAGGGCAGTAAACAGATGGAGGGGGGAGGGGCTGGGGAATGGGTGACAATAGAATTACAAGGAAGGTGGCAATGAAGGGACAGAGGCTAACGTGGTTTACACTGGGTCTCAGCAGGCATGACTTGGCCCATTAGTGGGCATTGGCAGTGCCATTTGGTGGCATTCTGGTTATCCCAGCTCCAGGTGCTACTAGCATCTGGTGAACAGAGGTGATCATTGCTGCTCAAGATCCTGCGGTGTGCACAATGGTCCTTGCAACACGGAGCTATCCACTCAGTGTCAACAAAAGACAAAAAGCTCTTCAAAGGGTCAGGGAAGTTCTGATCGCCTTCTTGTGGTGAGAAGGTACAGAGTAGGAGTTTCAAGAAACTAAGAGGAACATGTGGGAGGGGCTGGGCATGATTGACAGCACAGACAAGGGGGTGGGCACTGCAGATGAAAAGTCCTTTTTTGAATTGCTTGAAACTGGAGGAATCAGAGAAGAAACAGTAAGAGTGTTGAGAACTGGGGAATTTAGGAAAGAAAATGGCAAGAATTCTTACCTGATAACCTTGATCATATCAGTGAATGAAGCAGGAGGAAAATTCAAAAGATGTGTGTTTGTGGGTGGGTGGGGTGAGGAAGGCCCTTGCAACAGCCCCCTATGGAAGTGCCATCAATTAAAGGAGCATACAAGATTAACCACCGGGAGGTCTCAGCAGGGGCAGTGAGTTCAGTGTTGGGACTGTCTTCAGGAAAAGGGCCATTAGTCCTGAAGTAGGAAACAAGAGCAACTTTGGTCCTCTCAAGGTCGGCTCTAGCCTGATGACTCAGCAAAGAACAAGAGAGATGCCGGACACGTCCACCGAATTAATTAACTTGAAGTCCAAGGTAACTAACGCATTAGACCGAGACCGGAAGAAATCAGTCAGAGCAGGGTCAGGCTGGACCAAAGGAGAGTGAAAGAAAGAACGGTTAGAAAGGTCAGGTCACACATGCTCATTCCTGGATGTCGAGCCTTAAACGATAAATCACTCCAGATCATCATTTAAGACAAAGTCAGGCCTCTAACTGGCCACAGAAGCATCATACAGGGAAGACTCAGCCACCCTGGATGGCACCGTCACACTTTGGGAGGCTTTCTATTTATCAAGTTATCGTTTTAGGCAAGGGAGTCGCACTCAGCTTACAAGGATCCTGGTGTATACAGTCACACAGCAGTGGTGTGGCCATCTGCAGTTAGTGAAGGCAGTTCCCACATAACCGGTATCTCTGTCACCAGGAGCAGCATACTCACACAGAACCGACACCCCCCTCCCCTGAAAGAGCGGCAAGAGCAGAACCATGCCACAGCAGACTGGTGTCTAGCATCTATCACTGCAAAGCAGACATCACGCCCACAGCCAGTGTTCTTCCAGTCAGCTTACCTCACTTGCCACCTCAGCCCTACTGGCCAATCAATCTGGACGCAAACGCCTTTAAACAAAACACACTCTTTACAATCTCTCTCGCCTGACGCATGAAAATCATACGTCTATTTTATCATCCTTTTAGCCGCCGCCGGCTCTAAGCACAAGACCTGCTGCCGCATGCTCTACCGCTGGGAAAGAAAAATATGTGACTTTTCTGTAAAGGACTTCAGCAATTGGAAACATGGATCGGATAGGAGCCATTGCTGAGAATGAGGAAGACGAAAACTAAACCTAACAAAAAGTGGGGATGTGAGAGAGCTCAGCTGAGCACAGGCAATGGGGTCCTGAGTTCAAGCCCAACACACACATAAAAACCCAGTGTGGCAGTACACACTTGTAATCCCAAACTGGGGAGGTGCTAACAGGTGGGCAGGCTAATGGCCAGCCTAACCTAACTGACAAGCCCCAGTCTCAGTGAGAGAACCAGTCTCAAAAGTCTAGGTAGATGACTGCTAAGAGAGTACTCCTAACACACACATGCACAAACACAGGCACACACACACACATCACACACATACACTTGTATGTGTATACACACACATTCTAATAAGAGTATTAATAATAATAATAATAATAATAATAATAATGATAATAATAACAATTTTAAATGTCTCTTGAAGATAATAAAAAATGAGTTAATGACCAGGAGAAATATTTTCTTATGCCAACAGTTCTGCAGATAATGCCAGTACCAATTTCCCGAAATGTATCTTATTTTATTTTTGCCATGCTATTGTCAGATTACCTTTGGATATGTATGATCTTTGTGTGCACTTTTGGGTAACCTCTTGCAAATCTGTATTTGAAAACAGAAATATTTTTAAGCATGCACGCTAGTAATTAACACACCGGCAGATGGTGCCAGTCTGAACTAAACCAAGGCTAGCAGTTTGCAGGCTGTGGAACCCTTAGGAAGGCTAACCCAAACTGGAATTCTCTCCATCTTCCTCTTCAGGTGTGAGAGCAAAAGTTGTCATTGCTGTACAGCTTCCACGCCCGAAGAACTGTTACCACAGATACAACAGAACAGTCAGATAAATGAAACAACCTCAGGCACAATAATGAACTTCAAGAAATGTTATGAATATACTTCTGGTTTTCCTATTAATATATTGGGAGAATCTTCAGTCTTTAAGGCTGTATGATTAGTACTATTAAGAAATGAATAAAGAAAATTACCCTGCTGTTTTAAGAAGAGAAGAAAAGCCACCATAAGAGAACTATAGCTCTGTTGGTACATGAAATGTGCCTGCAAGAGTGTTTTCAGTCTCTAGAATCGTGCTGCTGTGACTAACAAGAGTAATGATGACTGTCAGTGTGTAGAAAGGAAGAAAGAAGAGGGGGGGAGGGAAGGAAGGAAGGCAGGAAAGAAGAAAGGAAGGAAGGAAAGAAGGAAAGAAGGAAGGGAGAGAGAGAGAAGGGAGGGAGGGAGGGAAGAAGAAAGAAAGAAAGGAAGAAAGGAAGAAAGGAAGGAAGGATGAAAAGAAGGAAGGACAAATGAACAAACTACATGCTCCAGTGAGCATGCCAACGTTCATTGGCTAAGAGGCTCAGCTTAACACTCATAGCAACCCACCAGACGAGTACAGTTATGAACAATGCAAACAAGAGAGAGACTAGACAGCTCACTCGTGGCCAGTTCTTATAATACCCTTCCTGGACAACAAGGGTTCTCCAGGATGCCCTGAAGATACAAGAGAAACCAAGGGCACTGGCTTCTGATGAGGTCTTTAATCTCACATTAAAGACTGTCACAGCTAACTAAAGTAATAAGGTCCGCATAATTCCAGTAATTATAAACGAATTAACACTGAAGACCTACTGCCAGAGATAAAGAGCCCCATGCTCAGCTGAAGGAGAAGCCTCAGTTCTGATGCAACCCCCCATGCACACCACTTAGGGTTCGAGAAAGCCAGGCCCTCCCGCAGGAACTGGAAATCCAAGGCCAGGGGCCAGAAGACATCTCAATTTTACTGCAGATTTCACTTCTGAACCCAGTTCACGGATTTCCCTTTTCACTTCTCGCCGTTTCTGTGCTCAGAATATCAAGCATGTTGCCAAAATCCAGCATCTTGAAAATACAACTATAAAAAGAGAAAACTAACACTTTAGATTTCTCAGTACTGTGGAAACAAATACATTCCCAGTACTACATGACTGGGAATTGTCCACGAGGAAAATTCTCTCCACAAGGAACTGAGAAAAATGCTGTTTACGTGGATGGGTTATCTGACAGGGGAGGTGCTCTGAGAGCTTCTGGAGAAGGTTATGAGAACTCGACAAGGCCCTCTGAGTCCAGGAACAGCTCCGCTCTCACCCTCTAACCCTGCAGTGCAGAATCAAACGGGGTACCATCCAGCATTGCTTCTCGAAGACAAAGGGAGAGCTGTTAATTCAGAAGTCGGTTCTGGGCAGAGGGGCAACTTTGATGTTTTGGGAATAAAGAACAACATACAGGATGGAGAAATGGCTCCGTGATAAAGTACTTGTCCGGAAGCATTAGAACCTAAATGCAATCCCCAGCACCAACATAAAAAACTGGCTATAGCAGCACGTGTCTATGATCCCAGCTCTGGGGTGGGCGGAGCGGGGCGGGGAAGGATAGCCGACATAGGAAGATCCTAGGGCCTTACTAGCCAATGAGTCTGGTTAAATCACTGAGCTCCCTGTCCCAAGGTATATGGCAGAGAGCAAGCAACTGAGGAAGACACTCAATCTGACCTATGACCTCTATGTACGTGTGCACACATGTGCACACACAAGGACAGTATATATACTATATCCCACACATATACACTGCATGCAAATTACAGAATAAACCCACACATAATGTGATCTAAAGGCAGTGGGGGAAAAAAAAGATACATGTGATGTTGAAACCCTGACAGAAAGGAATGTAGTGACTCAGTTTCCTCCTCCAAAAAATAAATAGCAATACTAACTAAAAATTATGTATTGCCTATAATGAAATTGCTACCTGCTTGACGATGATAAACACCTTGTAAGTACTATTAATCAACAGTATAGATGAGAAACCCAAGACTCAGCGGGCTCCGCAATGTGTCTGATATCACATAGCTGGTAAAGCCCGTGTTAAATCTTAAATCTAAGCACTTAGAATCACAAGCTTTCTCCTCTGCTTAGACACAGAGCACCATGCTCTTGGATAAGTTACTTCCCAACATATTTCTCTGAAGTCAAGGAGCTCATTTGGAAGCATGAAAAAGTACTGATGCATCCATTTTAAAGTGATATATCTATAGGGCATTGGGATATTTTAGACTAGATTCCTGGATAAGCCAATGGTAAGTAAAATACGTGAACTGTCTAAGAACATGCCCGGGAATTCTCCAAGCAGAAGAAACAGGCATTGTTATTTGGTCTGTGACAAGAAAAAAAGATGCTGCTTTACGTCATTTAATTTGTTTTTAATGAAAGCAAACAAGCAAACATGGGTGTGATTAAGAACACCAAGAGCTAAGATGACGTCAGTGATGTGAAGATTTAAATAAATGCAAGACAGCCCTGAGAAGACAGCCAGCCTGGCCCAGCCCCAGCCCCGCCCAGCCCAGCCCCAGCCCCGCCCAGCCCAGCCCCAGCCTGGCCCAGCCCCAGGCTCAGCCCAAACCAACCCCAGCCCAGCCCCAGCCCAGCCCAGCCCAGCCCCAGCCCAGCCCCAGCATGACTCTATCGAACAAATAAAATCGCTCATTGGATTCGCAGAGATTAAGGAAGGATGCTGGAGGTGGTGAAAATGTTAGAAAAGAACTGCGTATGTACTGGTGTGGGTAGACACGCACCCAGCCTGGCAGGCACTTGGCCATCACAGTAGTCTGTTAAAAGGCTGATCTAGAGGCTGAGGAGAAAGTTCAGTTGGTAAAGGACTTTCTTTCCGTGCAAGCTTGAGAACTTGAGTTGGATTTCAGGTAATCAAGTTAAAGAGCTGGGTGTGGGTGTCTCCTGTCGACGTTTGAATAAGCTTGGTCCATGGGAAACGGCACTATTAGGAAGTGTGCCCTTGTTGGAATAGGTGTCCGCCTTGTTGGTGGAAGTGTGTCACTGTATAGGCGGGTTCTTAGGTCCCATGCTCCGCCCAGTGTAGGAAGGACCCTCCCCCTACTGCCTTGAAGACAGTCTCTTTCTTGCTGCAGCCAGATGAAGATGCAGAACTCTCCAGCACTCTGTCTGCCTGGACACTGCAGTGCTTCCTGTCCTGGTGATGGACTGAACTTCTGAAACTGTAAGCCATCCCCAGGTAAATACCGTCCCTTTTAAGAGTTGCCTTGGTCACGGTGTCTTTCTAGAGCAATACAACCCGTAGACAATTAAGCTGGTCATCTCAGTGCTGGGGAGGCAGATACAGGGGGAAACTCTGTGGCTTGTAGCCTCTCAGAAAGACAAAGTGGTTAGTGTGTAAAAAATGAAACCCAAAGTGGACCTCTGGCCTGCAAACACAGTATGTGTGTGTGTGTGTGTGTGTGTGTGTGTGTGTGTGTGTGTGTGTATACATATATACATATATATACATATATATACATATATACACACATAAGATATTGTTGCTGTTAGTTTCTGAAAAAGATCAAACTATATAATCATACAAAAGTATAATACCAATTTCTTCGTATTTATAGTCTAGGTAGTTACACTAAAACATTAATTTTACTATCTCTGCAGACTAGGTCTGAAACAATTACACTTGTCTTTTAAAAATATTTATTGATTTTTTTATTATCTTATATAACTGAGCATTTATCTGCAAGTAAATAAATGTTCCACATTCAGAGGCAAGGAGCAGGCATCAGATCCCCTAGAACATATGATTGTGAGCCCCCATATGTGTGCTGGCAACATGTCCCCTGCAAGAGCAGACAGTGCTTTTCACAGCTGAGTCACCTCTGCGGTCTCAGCTATACTGATCTTTGAATAATTTACACCCAGAGCTACGGTCTACCTCCTGTGCAATGCCACACACACAGCCTTCTCTGCTTTAAAAAAAAAAAAAAAAAAAAAAAAAGTAGCCAGGGTGATCTTGGTGACTCTGACTTGCTCTGGTGCCTTTGAGGGATAGGCTATACATCCTAGCCACCTTGGGCAATGTACACATCTATATTTCACAAATTTGAATTTTCTAAACCCTCTGTTGCATATGATCCGTCCTACTGACCTCAGTCCTTACCCAGTTTCAGTTGACTCTCCATCCATTCTGTAAGAGCACCAGCCCCATCCTTAGCACAGGAGCCGGTTCTACACCTTAGTTCAGAGGAGACGCTAAACACAGGTTAGTCTATGGCTACAAACAGACCCAACATGTCTCTACTGTTGCCACTAATGAAGCCAGAGCTTTAGCCAGAAAGAAACAGAACCCTGCTTGCTCCTACCTTTCACTGAGACATCACAATGCAATAGACCCAGCACTGGAGAGAGGCCTGTCTGTTTCTTGATGAAGATACACCAACGGCACCGAATTTGTCATGGAAGAAGTGAGCACAGGGTTCTTCTAACATTTATTTAAGGCATTAGTGCTACTGTTGCTGGATACCCGGCTAGGTACCAGAAGGCAATTCATAATTTAAAAACTTGTAAAGCACGAATTCCCACTCTCCCCACATCTGATTGTGGAATGCTCACTAGACTCAGTGGAACACCCCCAAAAAGGAGAATCGGCTAGGAAAGACAGAAGACCGCCCAGCGGTACCATTCTCTGGCCAAGTGTTACAACAACATTCCTATATAAACAACTTCTCTTCCAAATGCTTATGCTCCCAGAGCAGAAGGAGAAGCCCATGTCCCCATTATTCCCCATTTTCACCTCCGTCCCCCACACACCCATTCCCACTGTGTTCAGGAAACATGAGAGCCCCGCCCTGCACCCTTGCTTCCTAGCTTCCTTGGCTCACTGAAGGAACCAAGAGGAAATCGAAGAGCAAAGGTTGACTTACTAACCTCTACCCCCACACCTGGACTCCGCCACAGGCTTGGCTGCGTTTACCGTTCTATGGCAGAGTCTTCACTGGGTCCCGGGAAACACACAGCTTCCTCTCTTGCTTCTTCTGGTCCAGGGGAAACTAATGGTCCTCCCACTCTTGATGGCCGTTCCAGAGTGCAAAGCCATCATGAAGTAATCCCTCAGCCTCTTAAATGACCTGCCCAATGTCCCTCCTATAACCCTTTAGGAATGCCATCCCATAACCAACAGATCAGAGATTGAAACCGACGTTTTTCGGAACTACGAAATCTGATCTCTAGAAGATACGGAAATGATTGTGAGGCAAAGTCTGGCAAAGTCATTGCTGTCTGACATTTACTACGTCTCTACACTCGAGCAAGGGCTCGGAGTCCAAATATCAATTGCAATAACATCTGCACTTCTCCTGTAATCAGTTTAGGATATGTGTGTGGGGGGGTTAATATTATGTTGCATATATCAAAATTACATATAAAATCAAAATTAGCCTTCATCCAAGGCCACACAATGCTTCGCTCCCCTCAGAGGAAATGAAACCCTGCTGCCTGCCACCATCACGCCCCTGGTAGGCACATCCGTAGGCACAGTTAAGTACACGGGCACACACAAATGACTCCATGCCAGTTTCGAATCTAAAATCAGAAAATCACAGGGAAACTATGTCCTGTGGTTCTGAATGACATCATTCTAATTCCAGAAGAAAAAAAAAAAAACACAATGTTGGTTCCTCAAAAGAGAATCTATCAAACTCCTCCCACATGTCTGCTTGGGAGGGAGGGAGGGTCAATATGTTTTATTGCCTTATCTGCAGAAAGTTTCACCATGTTTCCTCCTCCACACACTGTTGTTTGGTTGTTGTTATTTTGAGACAGGGTGTCTCTATGTAGTTCGGAATGGCCTTGACCTCTGTACAGGCAGCCCCAGAACTCACAGTCCATCTGTGTCAGCACTCAGTGCCAGGAACACAGGCACACACCACCATACCCAGGCCCAGATGTTTATCACCTAGAATTTTTCTAGGCATGACTCTGGCCTATACTCCAATTGCACCATGATTTTTTGTTGGGTGCGAACAGGACTTTATCTGTCATCTTGATCCATCTTTAGATTCTGGCATACTCTCCCACCCCCAAACACTAGCAGAGTACCCTAAAATGCACACACACACACACACACACACACACACACACACAATTCTCCCGCTGCACTGCTGCGGACAGAGCTGTCTCTTCAGAGGCAATAGTCCCTCTGGGACTCAGGTTATCCTTGGGGCACTTGATTAGAGGCAATGGAGGTTGCCCAGGCAACCACTCCAAAGTGTCCTGGGATGCATGGCAAGTGTGTTTTCCAACAGCCTGATATGAAGGTCACACCAGCCAGCCCTGTGACAGCTGAAGGTGAAGTGCCTAAACGGCCAGCCACCAGCTGGAAAGAGCATCCATCACTAGGAGCTTAATAACATTTGCATAGCCATAAAACTGTCTGGTTGCCAAGGCCCCAAGAACCAAAGATATTAGATTTGAGGATGAATAACAATAGGTGAGTTACTGAAATGGTTTTTAGAAAGAACACTTCAAAAATCAACTAGCTGCAATTCGGGGGCTGTGCAATTCAGTGAGAGCCGGCTGTTTTCTTGGGAGACTTAAGAGCAGGTCTGCCTAGGGCAAGGGGTGAACTGGAAGGTCTGGAAGGAGTTGCTATGCACCCCTTTACCTCCTGTCATTTCTTTAGATTAGAAGTAGTTAAAATGTTAGTCCCAAATCCCAAGACCCACTAATGCAGACAGACTACTTACATGCCCACTAGATTAATCTCACACCTGACTAAATCACAATCAAAAGTCAAATCCAGAAGGAAACAAGACAAAGGAAATCCACACTCATAATATGTCAAGTGCGCTCACAGAACTGTTAGCTGAATTAAGGATGTCTCAACAGAAAGAGATTCAATCCAGATTTAAGATGTGTTTTAATAAAGATGGGAATTGCCGTGAGTTCAGGACTAGTCTGGGCTACAAAATGAGTCTCAGGCTAATGTGGATTACAAAATAAGAGACTCTATCTCAACCAACCAACCAATACATACAGAAGCACTTATACAATCTCAATCCCTTCCTCTCTCTCTCTCTCTTCTCTCTCTCTCTCTCTCTCTCTCTCTCTCTCTCTCTCTCTCTCTCTCTCTCAATCTCTGTATCTCTCTCACACACACCCCACACACATACAAATACACACACACTAATACAATGCATACACACACACACACACACACACACACACACCAGATTGACAAGAATACACTTTGGGTAGAAGAGCCTGATAATAAATCTCACAAACTTTCAACATATGTAATGCCACACACACACACACACACACACGAACACACACCAGATTGACAAGAATACACTTTGGGTAGAAGAACCTGATAATAAATCTCACAAACTTTCAACATATGTAATGCTTTGGAAGGTTATCTTGAACACAGACCCAAACAAGCACACAACCACATGTCCACATGTTCTTAGCAAGAGCTATTGGAGGGAATAGCAGCACACCATCTATGTGTCCAGCAAATTCCAGTAGCCATTTTACCTGATGATGAACACTTAGTGCCCACACAGGAACCTTTGTAAAGGAGCCATTTATGAAATGTAGCACGTGGAGCATTGCATGATTCCATTTCTATGGCTTTAATGGATATAAAATCCTGAGGGGGGAATCTATATATTTAACACAGAATTTCATCTTATTTCTTGATAGTGGCACAGTAATTATTTTAAGAATTTAAAAGACATTTTAATTTCTTGTACTGAGGTTTAGTTGTATTTTTTTCTACCATGAATAAAAATGACTTTTTATAATAATATTTACATCTCACAAAAAAAGAAATTATAATTTATTTTTGTGCATACCATGACAATTATTTCTAGCCCAACTTTTGCCTTAGGACGAAATCATAAAATCGTTCTGCAATAGCTACGTCTCTAAGAACTAGAACACTGGAGGTTGAGGGACTTCTTTGCATTTTAAGTAGAGAGATGAACCAAAGATTTAAAACGACATCATCATCATCAATACCTGAAAGCCAGGTCACTGGCTGGGAAAGCCAAAGCCTGGGATATGGGGGATGGTGATCCCCAACATCATACTGGAAACAAAACTGCCTGGGGTTGGATGAGAATGAGTTCCTGACCATCAATGGCTGCAGAAGTCCATAGAGCTGAGTGGAGCCTTCCTCCTTCTGAAGGACCCTAGGGGCTTTTATCAGCCTTACACCTCAGGTCAAGGCTAGGCCAAATTCTGTTCTCCACCCACAGTTCTTGGGAGGAGTAGGAACATTGAAAAACCACAGAATGTATTGACTGATAGTCACCTGACCCTCTGGTCCCCATGGCCTGTCACATGCTTGCTAGGCTAATATACTTAGCCAATGAATTTAAATTACAACCTTGCTGATGTAACCTGTATCCCTAAAGAGTATAAAAACTGCTTATAACAGCCTTTCGGGGTCACCTCCCCTCTGGATGTAGGCCACCCCAGTGCACTGGACTAATAAACCTCTTGCTTTTGCATCGATCCCCGATCTCTCCTCTCATTCATGGGAGCCTCACATAGATAAGACTCAATTTGGTTTTAACACTTCTCCAATCTTAAGGTACAATGTAGCAATAGAGGGTGAGGAGCTGGTGACATGACAAAGAACACTGGCTCTGAAAGTATGTGGCTTTTAAGTGCAGTATTATGAGGTCCCTAGTTGGAGAAGACGTGGACAACCTAGGACAGTTTAAATACAGTGCCGAAGGGTACAGACTTGGCCTCAGAAAAGCAAAGTCATTTATTCTTACCCATTTTGATATGTACAATAGTGAATGCTTGCTGCTCAGTGCACCAGCAGTGATGATGGCGTTGTCTGAGCCAGCAGTGATTATCACCCTCTATTATTATATAGATTATCATAGCTCCCTATCCTTGCAAAGCCAACCTGTCACTTCTTAAAAACCAGACCATCTCTGGCTGCTAAACAGTGATGACTTTTTGGCGGAAGTCCCTGCTAGGGACCATCACCTGCACTAACCTGCAGGAAAAAACAGTGGGAAATGCTTTACACCCACACAAAGTAAACAAAGCTTCAGGCTCAAATAATTACTCCTGAAGTTTAATTCCCACTTCTAATAGGCCAGTCATATGGCTTTCTCTACCCCTGCCGAATATTTCTATTTGGCTTCAGTTAATAACGACACAAGGCCTTATTAAAGGACTGGATTTAAATCTATGATGAATTCCTTCAGATCCTGGTACATGCTTATTATATTATATAGATAATATATTATAGTACAGTGTATATATATATATATATACATATATATATATATATAGACATATATATATATGTGTGTGTGTGTGTGTGTGTTAAGCTTCTATTTGTACCAAATGATTGACAGCACCCTATCCTAGCCCAACATCAATTCTTCATTCTCTCTATTTTATTAGCATATATTAATATATGACACTGGGCTTCATTTGACATTTCCATGTATGTGTATATTATTTAGGTCACATTCACCTCCACTTTCTTGCCCCTTCCCACTCCCTCCTATCCTTTTATACTTCCCAAATAGCCACCCTCTCTACTTTCATAGCTTTTGATTTTTTTTTATGACCTAATGATTTTCATTATGGTTTCTTACAGGAGGATGAGGACAGGTTATCCATAAGAGTGTGGACCACTTACCAGCAGCTACACTACTGAAGAAAATGTCTCCCCCCCCCCCCCCCCGCCAACAGCCATTAACTACCTATAGCTCCTCAGAGAAAAACAGAGTCCTCGGAGTCCCTCCCCTTAGTTCCGGTGTGCTCCTGCCCACCTCCTTCTCTCTGTATTTTGCTGAGTGGTCACCACTTCAAACTGTGTACAACAGGGGTTTCCAGAAACAATTTTGTGGTGGTTACAATTTGCATTCTGTGACTAGTCTAGCATCCGTAGCTAATCCCAGGATGGAGAGGGGAAAAAAAGAGGCTCTTTACCAAAGAGAGGTGGTGGGCAGGAGAGTCAATTATCTCTGAGCTGAGCTGCTGATAAAGCCAGCTCCCAGGCAGACCCTGGCTTAATGGACACCAGCATCCAGGGCTCCCATGAGAGCAACTTCTTTCTGATGCTTCTGATGTTCAGTAACAACCCAGCCCCATCTGCTGGCTTCAATTTCCCATGTATGCTGTCAGCAACATCCTAAAAACCCAAACCAACAGGGAAAGTTCCCTTAAGGATAATCCTAATGTCAGCAACATAAGCCAAATAAACAGGCTGTGTATGTTCCTCAACCAAGGACACCTCCGTGACATCACAGATGCTGTCAAAAGAAAAAGAGCTGCTAAGTCCTACATTTTTCTCTAAATCCAAACTGAGAGTACGGAGATAAGCAATGATTTCAATTTCCAACTGGAGCTTTCTTTGGCTTCTGTTGTTGTTGCTGCTGCTGTTGTTTCGAGGAGGTCGACACTTCCAATAATCCAATTTGGCCAACTAGACCACAGAACTTAGTTTCTGAAGCCAGGGTTCCTTAGCATCCCAACAAGCTGTTCTGGGCATGCCCACAGCACTGTCAGGCTGCTGTTACTATATTGGGATCACATAAAAACAGAGGTGCCATCTTTAAAAAGAGCCACAGGCCAATGCAGGGCCTCATTCTCAGTAACTCTCTCTACCCTCCCTCCTAGGCACTCAAAGCTCACCATATAATCCCACCACTCAGAGGACTGAGGCAGGAGGACTGCAGTTTGAGAACAACCTAGACTATAGCATAAGACCCAATCTCAAAAGCAAAACTAAAGTCAGACCTCCAAAATGAACTGTATTTGCAAACCTCTGCAGTCTCTAGACTGTGACTGGGGGCAGGGGGGACCTGAACTAGTCGCCTTGAAGTACCATTCAGGGGGCAGTGGGTTACAGCAAGTGTGGTTATTTAAATGGGTCTATCCTGAGAGGACTTACTGCCCACAGTTCAGCATGAACTGAAAACAACATGCACAGTGTCACTAGCTGCTCCTGACATGTGAGATTTACCACCGGAATATAAAATGGGTCTTGGATTTAACAGCACATAATTAGTTCCTGTGACACCCAGAAAAGAGAATGTTGCCAGCAATGGGGGATGGGCTGACTCTCTGCATTCACTGGTGATATAGAACCACTTGCCAAGGCCCTGCCATGTAGAGCATGCCATATAATTCAGCTCCCCTCCCCCACATGCTGGCCCAAAAAACAGGACAAGACTCAGAACTGCTGATTTGTTAAATGAGCCACATGCAAATGACTTAGCCCTGAAGGTCTTCTCTGCAAAGCCCAGCTCTGGGATTCAGACCCGAAACTACGTAGCAGAAATGTAGCTTGAGATTTGTCCCTTATCTCTGATCTAAGCTTTGGATTTAGTCTTTAGTTTTAGTTCTGTGCCTCTACTTCCTAGTCTGTAAAATGGGAGTCAAACACATCCTCTAAGATGTTGCTGTTGGGAGTGAATACAAAGGCTCTGCTGGCTGGCTTGCTCCCCATGACGTGCTTTCTTACACCATCTAGGGTCACCTGCCCAATGTTTACCCTGGTCACGTCAATCATTAATCAAGAACATGGCCTACAGACCTGCCCCAGGCCAGTCTTATGCAGACATTAAGATTCTCTCTTTCCAAATATGTCCAGGTTCATGTCAAGTTGACAAAATCAGCTAGCTCAGGGTGGTGGGGTGCCAAGAGGGGAAGGTAGTAGGAGCCTTCGAGCTCTCGGTTCAGTAAGAAGCCCTTATCTCAAGGCAATAAAGCAGAGAGCCATAAAGGAAGACACCCCATGTCCTGCTCCGGCCTCTAAGTGCAGTACCTGTGTGTGCACCTGCCACACACGCCAGGAAGATGATTCTGTCCAGCATCATCCTCCATATCCAACATCACTGCCACGCATCGCTTTCAATTCCAAACAGTACTGTGGTCCTTCCCTAAGCTTTCCAACTTAAAAAAAAAATAATTTTGAAATTATTTTAATCTCATTTAAACTTGCAGGAGCAGCACAAAGCAGATGGGAGTTGCTGTCTCCTTCACCTTGGTAACCAGTTCTTCATCTTTAGCATCTCCCAAAGCACCGGACAGTGAGCTGTAGATAGGCTCCCTGTATATGCCAACATATATTTCACAAAACTCGGGCTCTCTCTCTCATAGGACAATTTCCTCGGCATCCCAGTTAGTAAGTCAACATGATTAAAGTGCCTCAGGAGTAAACACCCACTTTTCCCGGTGCTTCCCCCACATCCATTACTTGTCTGTCTTAAACCTCAAGCCAGGCCCTGGTGGTGCACACCACTGATCCCAGCACCAGGGAGGCAGAGGCAGGTGGATCTTGTTACTGAAGTAGGCATGTTTGTTATAAGGATAATTATGAGGTTACTTTGTATCTAGGAAAACTCTTTGTTATCTAGGTAAACTCTTTGTGATGTAAATATTTCCATACCAGATACTGAGCTCTCTGAACAAGGCATTTACTTACCTCCCCAATCTTTTAAAGACTGAGGCTTAGGGGATGCTTTATTTGAGATTCCATTGGTTGTACTTGCAGGTGGCCAAGTTTTTGTGCCAACCTGACTATAAGCCACAGTCTCTGATTATTCAACGAAACTTCCATGGAATGGTGGCTCTGGAGGTATTACATGCTCTGACTGAAGTTTCTATTCTGTTGACTTTAAGGAGGTCTTTGTTCAGAATCTGGTGGCATCAGCTGATGGGCTTTGAACGTGGCTGGGATGTCATGTCTTCCCTGTGAGCAGCAGTCTAACCTCTGTTCTTCCTGCCAGAGACCCAACAAATTGCTCTACACCTGCCTATCTCGTCCCATCTACGGCCGGTTAGTTTATCACTGCAGTGAGGAAAGTGGTCAGAAGAACGAATTGAGAAGAGCAAAGATTTGCTTTGGCTCAGGGTTGTGGAGACTTCAGTCACTGGCTGGCTGGCTCCATTCTTTTTAGGCGACTGGCAAGTCAGAAGCACTGTAGAGGAGGAGTGTGGCCAAAGCCACTAGTCATAGCCTCCAGGAAGCAGAGAGTCAGACGGGGTTAAAATTAGATATGTTTCCCACAAGCCCGGGGATCTGTTTCTTGCAAATTAGCTCAACATCCCAATAATGCCATGTTATTAATCCACCCAGTGGTTAATCCATTGATCATATCAAAACCCTCATGATCCAATCACTTCTCAGGAAGTGGATCTAACCACTGCAGACCCTGCCTTCAATCTATGAGGCTAGCAATAGGACACTTTGTCTCCAACTCATCACCATCACAGAAGCTAGTATCTGCGCTGCACATTTGCCATTTGCTGGTTCTTTTTCCTCTAGTACAAGCCTAGGCAATACAGTCCACTTCTCGAATGAAGTAGAGAACAGGATAAAACAGCTGAACAACTGACAAAATCTAAATAAGGCCTTCACAGAACCGCTTCATTACGGAGTGGGAAGCATTCAAGTTCCTAGAACATCAGATACCCTATCTCCAAACATAAGTACAAACACACGTAACATATGCCACAGCTTCTGTCCAACCCATTCATTATAGATTCAGTTGGCAGATACTTGTTCTGAGAGGCACTGGGGAGAGAGTGGTGAGCCAGGCAGGCATGATCCCTGCTCTCAGGGAGTTTACAAGCTAGTGAGAAAATCAGGCATCAAACCAGTAATTATACAAATACTCAATTATAATTATAATGAGTGCTAGGAAATACAGGATGCCGTTGGCATATTTAGTAGGGGAATCTTACCAACTGGAGAGGGCTTTTGGAACTATTCCGAGGGGCTGAAACTGATGCTACCACTGGAAGGGTAAATAAGAAGTAACCAGGCAGAATATAAGAGCGTCACAGACATGCAGGGATCTCTGAACACATGGACAGACCGTGACGGGATCAAGGCGATGCTTGAGTTGTTTTCTAGCGGCCACGGACAGTTTGGAAGGAGGCAAACGGCATTTGCGGAAGGCACACACACAGCTCTGATTGGTGGAGGCTTGGGCACCAGCTACAGCATGGAGAGTGTATACTTTACAGGTATACACAGGATCTGTCATTATGTTCAATGATCTGAACAATACCTAAAGGACTGAGGGGGCAGGGGAGGCAGAGGACATCAGAGCTGAGAGGGAAGATTATGGTACCATTGGGGACATGCAACACCTCACAGTTTAGATAACCAGAGGGTGTGTGCTTCTGGTGGAAGAGAGCTGGTCTACTTGAGATCTGCTAGCACAGTCGGAACTTGATGAGGTCAAGCCCATAAGGAAGCCAAGCCTGGCGGCCTGGCCTGGGTACACTGGCATCTTAAGTGTCCAGAAAAGCTTCAAAAGTAGCTAGAGGAGGAGCAATTTGGACAGTCCATGCTTTACGCAGCAACCAAGCATTTATACAACACGACTTTTAGGAGCTCTTCTGGTTCGACCTCCAGTTCAAAGGGGTGCACGCTTCTACTAAAAAGGGAATGGCCAAGTATAAGGATGATGGCCTGGGGGATACCCCACCTAGAAGCAGCGTGAATGAGCCCCAGTGAAGGTCTTTTCTACAATGTATACCACCTCCCTGATTACTGACTACCAACACTGAGTCTTGCAGCCAAACTGTAACTTGCTGAAGTCACTTCCTATTAACGCTAATGGCTCCGTCCTTTATGTATACTTAGTTCAGGCCATTAGTTGCAAGCCTAAGATTAGAACGAAACGTTTTAATCTTTTGAAAATCTCTGGGTGTCACATTATATTCACAGTGCCTCACTTGAAAGAAAGCACTGAGCCAACAGGAAGTACTGATTTAAGAGGACGCTAAGGCCCCCCTGAAAGAATCATGCAAATCAGTGCAGGCTCCGTGACTGACAGAACTTGGGCCTCAGGAAAAGACACATTTAAGTTAAAATGATTCCTTCCTTCAGATTAGGAGCCTGTCTGTCCTGCCTTAACCATGCCTGTTAGTGGGACACTCGGTGTGTTGGGGAAAGCTCAAATGTGCTGAGGTTCAGAAGGCAATGTGTGGGGGAGCCTTATTGTAGCTGATAATAGCTGATAAAAAATAGGCTCAGCAGAGGCCCGGTAGACCCAGCAGTCACAAGAGCGCCATGCACACCGGGAGCCTAATGAATATTGGATGATGACATTCTTCCTCGTCCACATGCTGCTGCAAGGCAGCCCCCAGCTTACTGATGGGACCTGCGCACAAAACTTGGTTTTCAGATCTAATACCTAAAACTTCAAACACAGTTATACATCAAAATATGTATTGTAGCCAGGCACAGTGGTGCATGACTTTAATCCCAGCACCAGGAGCCAGAGGTAGATATATCTCTTTGAGATTGAGGCCAACCTGATCTACATAGTGAATTCCAGGCTACCCAGGGGTACATTATAAAACCGTGATCTCATAGTCAATTGGTTGATTGGTTGGATGGATGAATGGATGGGTGGGTGGGTAGCTGGGTGGGTGAGTGGCTGGATAGATAGATAGATAGATAAATAGAGAAATAGATAGATGAATAGACAGACAGATAGATGTGTTGGTGGAGTCTTAACCATGTATTAAGCCAAAATGGATTTAACTAAAGCTCCCAACAACCATTTATAACAATGCTTTTATGAAATAATATAATGAAGTATAGTTTATTGTTCCAAGGACTTCTCTCTATCTGGGCAAGAGGCCCACAGTGGAGAATATGCCAGTCTTTATTGCGGCAGCCAAAGGAGATTTCTGGCGTTGAGCTGAACCTAGGCAGCAGGGCAGCAGTAAGAAACTGAGGCTGGAGGCTGTCATTTGAGGGATCCAAATCCAAAGAAGGGGATACATGAGATACTTCAGAATAGGAAGGGTAAAAAACTCGAGACCTGGAAGGGCTGACTGGGAACTATCCCCAGAAGATAATAGGCTATAGACACGCCTACCATCCAAAGTCCTGAAAACCACACTGAAAGTCCAGCAACTGCTCTCTGTTTTGTCCATGACCAGCCCCTCTGCTTGACCTGCCTGGAGTAACTTGGAGGCTCAGCACATTCTGTGTCTTGCCGTGCAGAGACACTCAGCTGGAATTTAGTAGCTTGTCCCTGACCAAGCTTCATCCCTCTCATTGTCTCTGCATGTTCCACCTCAGGACGGAGCGCATACGCCCTCCACTTCATGTCCCATATATGTGCCAATGTTTGTCTGCACACTAGGCTCTTATCAAGTCACACTACTCAACAGATGGCCATCAGATAGCAGCATCTCCAGGTTGAATCTCGACTAGTGTAATGGTTAATCTTTATTGTCAATTCAATTGGGTTAATTTCGCATAAAAGTTTAGTAGAGTACACACTTGGGCGTGTCTAGAAGGGTTGTTTTGTCCACAAAGGATTAAATCATGAGGTCTCTTCCCTAAGCAATGGTTTAACCCACTGCTGGTTTCAAATTTTATATTGACTACCGTATAGTAGAAACTGTACAAAGTGGCCCCTGCAGGTCACAGGAAACTTTATTGTCCAGGTTCCTTCCTGTCATGGTCCCCTCTGCATCCTGGCTGCACATCCTAACAGTCGTGTCCCGCATCCTATGGACATCGTAAGGTCCAGCAGTGCCATGGTCTCAGAATCCATATCCTATACAGTGAAGCCTCTGAAGTCATCAGCCAAAATAAACCTTTCTCCCTTCAGTTGCTTCTCTCGGGAATTTGATCACATCAAGAAAGCCCCCCTGTCCCGCCTAGCCAGTGTCCTCAATATGACAATTCCTGTCACTGGGTCCTTTCTACTCTCTGGGTTCTAACCTTCAGAGTCATCCAACATAAACACAGAAACCTGTCTTAACTGCAGGAGAAGATACATTCGAAAGTCTTTGCTGACTTTAAATTTTGTTTGCAGCCTTTATTTTTAGTGCTGTTTTATTTTTCAGTTAGCACAGCAATCATATGGAGAGAGAAAATAAAACAACAACAAAGCAGAGTCGATGTGTCTTCCGAAGCCTTTTACGTTACTTAGAAGAGAATAAAAAATGCTACAGGCTTTGGGTAGAAGCCTGGGAGACTGCCGAGTGCCAACAGGAAAAACCCTGAACTATTATGGCCGCTCTAGAGGACACAGGATTCCTCATCAGACTGGTTCTACAAAGCCCTGCTGGCAAACTCCATGTGAGTGATTTAAACTCTCAGATTAAAACTTTTAAATAAGGTAAGTGTCTCAGATATCTGAGAGAAAATCCTGCAGGAAAGGGAAGAACATGGGAAGAAATGGAAGAAGAGAGTCGGGCAAAGGGAACCTGGCTAGGAGGCAGCAGATCTGATGCAGGAGAGAGGTGGAAGGTGCCCTGGCTGTAAGGAGGGGGGTGCTCTACCAATGGGGTTCATGGAGAATAGACAGCATCCCATTCAGAGAAACCCCGTAGACAAAATATCACTAAAAGACACCTACTCCAGGACACTTAACACTCATAAATGATGGGGGTCTGGTTAAAATGTCACCGATAGGGTAGGGTCCAAGTTTCTCCATGTCTCACCTGCTCCCAAATGATACCAGAGCTGATGGGACCAAGGACCACAATTTGAGCAGAATGACTAGAACAGCAGATATATATGAAATTAATATTGTAATGATTAAATTCATGATAAGCACATGAAAAACCGAGTGACTTGATGCACATGCACACCTTCTGTCACTCTCCCTGTCTCTGTCTGTCTCTCTCTCTCTGTTACACACACAACCTTATTAAAGAAAACACACTCTTTCATGGCAGTAGGAAAACAAGCATGCTTTGCTCATTGGCTTGGCCGTATTTATGTGGCCCAAGTGATCCAAACACTAAATCGCAGCTAGTGGGCCAGGTGGGAGGGCCTCTAAAATGTCTGCATCATGAGCGTCTTGTCCTGATGGACTGGCAAATCCATCCTTCAATTAATAGAGGAATGCTTATCTCAAGATTGAGTCCACCGTTATAAAAACGATTTTAACTTCAAGTCTATTTCCTTGACGAGGCCTTCTCCAGCTGCAGCCCCTGACCCCTGGGGATCTCGGTCTCCAGAAAAGTAACCTGATGAAACTTTTATTCTTTATAAGTTTCCCAGCCTATAGTATACAGAACCTGAAACCAAATATGTTGATGTAGGCAAAATATAATCATGCTGAAAAGGTAGAGGAGAAAAAGTAAAGCTAGAGACCATTGGTGGTGAATTATTTTTGTGCTCTAGAATAATTTTTTTAAGTATGCAATTCCTCCAACTAAAATAATAATAATAATAAATTACAAAAACAAATATATGATTTAGAGACAAAAGTATCAAACAAGTAACTGAAAGTTATTTCTATTATTTCTAATGGTGTATATTTCTAATAGTGAGCCAAATGCAGACCCAGAAGGCTTTTTTATTTGGTGAAACTGCAAGGATTCTCATAACAGACAGCACTCAAACAATCTTGAGCAACAAAACTGTTAGAGTATAACCCCTACAATGAAATAAATAGCTACTGGCCCAACCTTAAATACATGTACATATATTGAGGACCACGCTCCCAGAGGGATTCTAGCCAATACAGAAGGCAGAAACACATGTCGGTCCGGAGGGTTACAGTCAGGATCCACTGGTAGATACTGAAATTAGTTGGTAAAGGGTTAGACTGTATACACCTGTTCATTGTACCTCCTGCAACTATTTACTAAATAAGAACAGAAAAACAATCCTTCACCTATGACACAGACTATCAAGTAATAAAATAAAACTGACTTTCACACACACTAGTTCATGATGCCCAGCCACACAATATTAAGGGCTGTGTTCTCTCTCCTTCTGGGTTGACACAAGATCAAAAGAGTGTTAGCCATACAAGAACTCAAGAAGGTTCTTTTTGTTTCTTCCTATCTACTCTAAAATAATTCCTCACATAAGACAAATATTAAACACTTAGTCAAGATAAGTCCTATGACACAGCCTCCAAATAATGGAAAAATTGCCAAAAGGTATTGGAAAAATTAGATCTATAAACTGATTGGCCAACATCCCTCCTGCATCTGCACCTACACAGTTAAAGGTTATGAAGACTACTGTAAATACATTTTAACAACCGGAGCTGTGACTTTAAAGATGGCTAAATATGCTTCTTTGCCTTCTTTGGTCTTTCCATAACCAAGAGCCAAACGCTTCTGAAGTACGACAAATGATCATTCTAATTAAACTGATCAAACACGTAGCGGGGCTGCTTAGTGGTATAATGCCCTTAAGAGGATTAGACAAACAATTCTGGAAATCCACAAATCCACCATGTCTGTTAATAAATTAGTGCTTCAATAAGCCACCCCATGTAACCCTCATTTGTCATACTGACCTGAAAGGGGTCTGGACATATATACTGGGAACATCATCTACTGGTTTGGTTTGGTTTGGTTTTTAACTCTCTGCACAGTGTGTTTTGATGGAAGAAGGATTAAATATGCCCATTCTGCCCATCTGTCCCCTTTATCATCAACACTCTATATGTTCTCTGTACGAAAATTTTTGCTGACTTGCTTTCATAGAAGCTTTGGTGTTTCATGTTCCCGGATTTATAGTTTATTCAGAACCGTTGCAAGAAGGCCAAAACTTACAAGAAAATGAAGTAATAGTCAAATGTTTACAACCAAGTCCTAAGCAATGCCAAAGAAAAGAATGTCAAGCTCGAAAAGACAGCAACAGAAACTACAAAGAGTGAAAAACTAAGAGAAAAAAAGCATCAGTGGGCCATCCGGCAGCTAAGTGGCGACCCTAACACAGACAAGGAGAAGAAAGAAAGGAAGAGAAACAATATGAATAGATAATGGCTAGTGTATATTTAAGTCCTTTACACAGCAAAGAAACGACTCCACACAGAAGCAGGGACCTGAAAAAGGAAAATGGCAGGGGATGTAAGTGGTAAATACACTGTAGATATATAAATGCCTAGTTAAATTCCTATTTAGTAGATGGCTCAACCAGAAAGTAGCAACAATGTTATTGTTATGTTAACTACATAGCAACAATAGTACAAAGGTCAGGAGAGGAGGAGCTCCACAGCTCACCCAGACAGGATGCTTGGGTGCCAGGTAGGAACAGCTGGATTGATAGCTGTGATCTTCACTCTGCTCCGGTAATACCATTCTCCAAGGTATCTACCTGTATTTGCCTATTTGTGTGACCTGATTGTAAAGCTAATGTCACATCTGAGAAAGCACTAGTACTGCAGCAACTCAGCAGGCAAGGACCAGCCACCAGCTTCACTCCTCAGACACACATCTGCATAGAAAGAATGTCATCCCTCTCTGTCAGCATCCCCCAGCAAAACAGACCTACTGTGCACCACAAACCAGACCAGGATCCTTTAGAAGCCAGGTATGCTGTAACCAGTGCAACTGGTGGTCTGGTACCAGCTTGGACAACTACCCCAGTCCACGCTTCCGTTTCCCTAGTTTCAATGTAAGAAAGGTAAATCAGATGGTATTGAGGTTCCTCACACTATCTGGGTAATGCTGAAAAGGCAAATATTAAGTCTTACATACTGAGATTTGTAGAGAAAATATCTGTGTGTCGCATGGGTGCCTCACTGTCAATTAAAAAGCTTACGGCCTACGGCTTTGGCAGAAAGTAGAGATGGAACATCCAGGAGGAGAAAGAACTCTGGCATGGGAGAGGGTTCACCAGGAAGATGTGACAAGGCAAACAGGCGGACGCACACTGCCTGAGTGCAGGTGACCGGCCACGTGGCAGATCTGAATACAGGTGACCGGCCACGTGGCAGATCTGAGTACAGGTGACCGGCCACGTGGCAGATTGTAGGCTAGAAAAAAAATGGAATATTTTTTAGTTATATCTAGTCAGGAGAAGAGCCTAGCTATATGGCCAAGGAATCTGTAAATATATTTTGAGTCTAAGTCTTAATTCTGGGAGCACAGAGCTGGGAGGCAGAACTGGACATAACTTCACCAGGTCCTAAGAGAATGTGGTGACAGATACTTGGCTCATCTGCTTGTCACAAAATCGCCTTAGCGTTATCCCCCAAGGAAGCCTTATTTTGAAAACTGTCTCTTCTTTTCCTTTTAAATTGTCATTCTGAGCTCACTTTGTGAGAATCAGCTTTCTAACAATTCCCAACACTGTTCTCCAATACTTTCTTTAGGATACTAACCAGGATTCTAAACTATCTTTAAGTTAGAAAGGCAAATTAAGCTATACTTCTCAAAAGACTGTTCAGTGACATTTGTAAGATTAGACATTTTAGCCACACGTTACTGGAATTCTGAATACACCCAGTTACTACAGAAAGTTCACAAAACCTAAACCAATAAATAATTTTCAAAGAACAACCCCTAGGCAACACTCCACAAGCACCCTGAAAATAAGATTGATAACTTCCTGTTGATAAGATGGTCACCACATCAATGCTAGCAAATGACAGAGGGAAAAGGTTATGACATGACTTCTGGACAGCTTTTGAAATCATCTAAAGGGACCGGAGAGGCGGCTCAGCTGTTAAGAGCACACATTGCTCTTCCAGAGGACCTGGGTTCGATTCCCAACAGGCAGACTGTTCACATCCATTTGTAACTTCAGCTCTAGGAGAACTATTGCCTCCTGAGACCTCTGCAGTGCACATATCTATACTCAGGTACACATACAAACACATAAAACAATTTTTTTAAAAGTATAGGTGTCTCAGGAAAAAGATTTCTATTTGAATTTAACTGAAGCCATTAACTTGCAGAGAAGTGTCAAATAGCCTATTTTCGACCAAGAAGGAAGCTGTTAGAATTTTAGTACCTGCAGATTAAAGAAATGTATTTAACCCTTTGTTAACCAGGCTGTGCCTTGAAAAGTGGAGTTCCTAAACTTTGTCATTTCCCACCGGCCAACTCACAAAGAATAATTAGACATTTTCTTCAAAGAACTTTTCCTAAACCTCTTAAGAGAAATTTCCCACAGGAAGAAACAGAAATAATTGTCAGCTGCCCAGTGATGGAAATTTTGAAACTAGACACTCAATGCTGCTTTACTCAACTATGTGTTTTTATTAGAGTTTAAGAAAAAAGCTTCAAAGGTTTTCGTTTCAATTCTGTGTTTCCAAACACTAAAGTGTAAACACAAAGAAAACAAAGCAACAATTAGCATTTCTAACAGCAGACAATATACAGAGTAATTTATGTAAATCAATTAGCAATAATTATAGATTGAACATCACTTACAAATGCCCAGCATGTGAAAGGCAACGTGGACGTGGGAGTGAAACACAGTTTCTAGTTCTAGGAAAAGCCTTTAAATAGCACTAGTTTGAGGTTTTAATTTTTAATTGGGGGGATCCAAATGTACTCTTTACATTTATGACTCCCCCACCTCCATTGAGACCCTCCAACTCTTCTGAGCACTTATTCACACGTGGCTAAAAGATGACGTCTCGGTATTTCTGAAAGCCCAAGAACCGAAGGATGTAGCCTAAACCTGGACAAAAAAACAGAATCAGTCTACTTCCTTAATGGGGGGAGGGACTCAGGAAATACTTAGCAGTAAATAGCGAAATGTCTTCAAAAAAATATTAACACGGAGTGAAGGCATTCACACCCTCTCACAGTTGCCCCCTGACTTCCACACCACACACACACACACACACACACACACACACACACACGGTAGCATGCGTGCACACACGAGCGCGCGTGCACACACACACACACACACACACACACACATACACACACATACACACACACACACACACACACATACACACACACACACATATACACACATACACACACACACACACACACACACACACACACACATACACACACACTAAATAACAAATGATTAAATTTTTAAAAAGAACTATCAAATGCCTGGAAATATAATGGCAGAAATGTGGGAGGAAGATGGAAAAAGAAAGGAAAATTTTATTTGCTTAAATAGAATTTTAATGGTGAAATTAAACAATAGATGCTGGTTCTAAATATGACATGTGGAGGCACTGGTGTGAGTTAAGGAAATTGAGCTTTATGCTCTGCGGTTTACTCACAACAGGGATTACTAATTTGGTTCCCATTTTACCCCTGACCAGGAGTTTTTGTACACCTGTTTGTACATGGGGCACAGCAAGACCCAAGCTCAGCAGCCACGGCACATAATAGACACACTCCGTCCCCACTTTCTTTTCTAAATAAAAAGGGCCACAAAACTTTCCTTGAGGAATTGTCAATAGATGCCAACAACGTTCTAAATGATAACTGGCTTAGGCAAAGCTTGACTTGAAGAAAATTGGCTACTTGAATATTTACCCTTTAAAAAGAAGGCTGAATTAAATTCTCTCTGGCCATGTTAGTTGTTATAACTTTGGGGTGCCATTTCTACAGCAAGGAGATACACTTCTGGTAACACTGCTGAGACTCCCAGTGAGGCAGAGGAACCTAGACCTTTATCCCAACTCCAGAGATAAGCCCTGGTAGCGTGCCCATATTACACACAGGTAAACCACTTTGGGCAAGTTCTTTAACCTCTTTGTGCCCCGGTGTTCTTACCCTTACAATGAGACTAAAAACCACTAGCAATTTTACTGATGACCCACCAAGCACATGAAGCAATGTCAGGTACAGGAGCTGTGTATGAACCGGTGATGCTGTGTTCTAATAGTTCGAATGACAGTTCTTTGTGTCAGGAAACCATGAACACTATTAGGGAGGCTAGAAAAAAAATATTTTAGAATTATCTGATGGGCCACGCTGTTAGTGGATACACAGCAAAGGTCTTAAAGCATTGATACTCCTTGATCTAGCAATCTAGGGAATAAGCACAGCTCTATACAGCATCTCCAGAAGGCCGATCAGCATAATACCAAGAAAGAAGCCTATGCATTCAACTAAAATTCCGTTAAGCATGATATGCCCCAAAGAACATCTTTTATGGCCTTTAGTCCCAGCACTGAGGGAGGCAGAGGCGGCCAGATCGCTATAAGTTCAAAGCTAGCCTGGTCTACATGGTGATTTCCAGGCCAGCCAAGGCTATATAGTGACACCCTGTCTCAAGAAACCAAAGAATAAAATAAAATAAAAAATGTAAAAACTATGAGTAGCAGGACTGGGGAGATGGAGTTGTCAGTAACATGTCACTCATGCAAGTCTAAGGATCTGAGTTCAAATCCCAGTATACTCATAAAAGCTGGGAGAGGTGGTCCAGTCTGTTGCCCCAGCAAAGTGGGAAGTTTGAAAGAGGCAGACCCACAGAGTTCAGTTCTCAGTCTATGAGTTCCAGGTTCAGTGAGAGACCTTGTTTCAAAATCAATCAATAAGGTGGCAAGTGACGTGGAAAGGCCTTGTTGTCTGCCTCTGACCTCCACATGTGCATACACACACACACACACACACACACACACGCACGCACGCATGCCTGTACACACCTATATGCCTCACATACAATTTTTACAATATATCATGGCTAGCATGTGGTTCCTCAAAATAACTAAACAAAGAGCTGCCGAACGATTTCACCCCAGCCAAAGAGCCCAGAGGCACGAAGGGAGCATGGCACAGAAACGCCTGCGCGTCCACATTTTATACGGCACCGCTCCAACAGCTCTGAAAACAGTCTAGGCGATCACTGCTGGATGCGTGAACTGGAACTGTGCATTCACAATGGAAGTCGCCCAGCCTGAGGGAGATGGAAATTACCTCACCTGCAGGAAGACGGGTGCATCTAAGCAAGGTAGGCTAGACCCAGAAGGAGAAATACACGTGTGTGTGTGTGTGTGTGTGTGTGTGTGTGTGTGTGTGTGTGTGGAGAGAGAGAGAGAGAAGGGGGGAAGAGAGAAAGAGAGAGAGAGAGAGAGAGAGAGAGAGAGAGAGAGAGAGAGAGAGAGAGAGAATTAGAGAAGGGAGTTTGGGGGAAGGAGAGGGGGAGTTAGTGTGTATAAGGAAAAGGAGAAAGAGGGTGAATATGGTCAAAGTACATGATGTATATGAACAAAAAAGTCTCTATTAAGCCTATTGCTATGTGTAATCAACGCACACTAATAAAAGTTTAAGTAAATAAAACAGCAAGAAAGGAATTCCAAAACCAATTATGTTTGATTATAGAGACAGTAGGAGGATAAGGAGTTGGCGCCGGTTGACGTGGGGACAGGGAGGGACAGCACAGTTCTTTAGGGCAGCACAACCATCCTGTCCCTTCCCACAGTGGCAAGCTGGTGTCATTACAGAGCTGCGTAGGGCAACTGGTGTACACTAGGAAGACTGGCCCCGCGTGTCAACTGTGGACTTCGGATAATGACGTGTCCACAGAGTCCACGGACTGGAACCAACACCCAGCAGCGGAGCAGGTGCTGATGGCGGCCGCTACAACACATGCGTGCGTGCGTGCGTGCGTGCGTGCGTGCGCGCGTGCGTGCGTGCGCGCGCGCACACCTGATTCAATTCTACACTCTCTATTTGACTTTGCTGTGACTATTAACACTGCTCCAGAAGTGAAGGTCTGTGTTTTTAAGTTCTTAAAATTACAAACACTGATTGGGCAGTGATGACCCGCGCCTTTAATCGCAGCGCAGGAGAGGCAAGTTGATCTCTGAGTTAGAAGCCAGCTTGGTCTACAGGGTGTGTTCAGAGCAGCCAGGGCTACACAGAAAAACAAAGACAAAATAAAGAAACAAACAAAAAAACATTTAAAATGCTGCTTTGTAACAAATACAACTTGGAAAAAAAACCCTGCATGTTAGACTCAATTTTAACTACACTTCTAGAAGCAGCAACACAAGAGATTTGAAAATACACTTTTCTACGTTTTTTTATACATTTGCACTGTGTATGGTCTTGTATCACTCCGAAATTCAAAAGAGGCTTAGGTTATAACTCACTGATGAACCGTGTGCTTAACCTAACTAATGCCCTGGTCCAATCACCAATATTAATTAATTCATCACATGGGGGAAGCATGTTTAAGAGCAAATAGAGCAGATCCAACAGGAGTCAGTGGAACACACCTATAATTTCAGCTTTAGGATAGGAACTGAGACCAGAAAATGTACAGTCTAAAGCCAGCCTGAGCTACATACAAACACACACACACAAAGCCCACAAGCGTAAGGGACATAGCTCACTAATAAAAGTAGCTGCCTAGCTCGTGCAAGGCCCCGAGTTCAATCCCTAGCATGCCAGGAAATAAAACAGCAACGTAAAGGAAGCCAAGACACAGCTTCTAGACTTTCAAAACAGTTTGAACCAGAGGAGCACAGAGCACAGGAGGCCAGAGGGTGTAGGGGACAACGGTGGCAACTTCTAAAGGATGGGGGAGGTGTGGTTGGAAGTACACAGAGGCTAAAGGAAGCCAGGCATGAAATGGGCCATGAACCATGGCCAAGAGGACAGCCTGAGCCGTCAACCCCAGAAGCAGCCTGGAGTGGGCTGATCACCTATCATGGGCTCAACGAGTGACCCCGAAACACACCAGGATTTCCACTTTTCTCTTATGACAAGACTAACTTGCAAAGAACCATAAGAGAAAAAAAAATTAAGGAAAACCACTGAGTATAACAAAATCGTGATCTATATTTAATTCCCATATCCTTTCTGAGGTCTACATACGGTAGAAAGAGGTGTCACCTCGCATCTGTAACAGGCAAACGTAGTATCCCGGCATGGTGGCACACCTCAGTAACCCTCAGGAGGTAAAGGCAGGAAGACTGGGAGTTCAAGGCCACCTTTGGCTGCAGAGTGAACTTGGAGGCTATCCTAGGCTACATGAGCATAAAATATCAATGACAAAAGTTAGTTCGCCTAATTTAATGTAACCCTTATGTGATGCTTAACATTTCAACTTCCTGTCTACAGGGGCGCTCGCTGCCTAATCATTTCTAATGGGGAACAGGATCTGAGAGGTCACTGACCCAGGCTGGGTACCTTTGCAAATGTAAACTGGTAATAGAACTTGGGTATCCACAATGCTCACTCCAGGACTCTTCCTGTCAAATATGAACCACTTTGCTGGAAAGGGTCCTAAGAGACAGCCTATTTCCACAGAGGAAAACACTGATGGAGTAGCAAAGTGAACACAGTTTAGCACAACACCACGCTCACCTGGATTCAACATACACCAGAGACTCTCTTGACAAAATGTAGTTACATGAAACCCGCTCTCAGAATTCCACTAGGAAATAGATATTCCAGATATGGTGGCTAAGGACCATATGCATCCTGGAATTTCTCCAGGCAGGAAAGGAAAATAGAAGTCCTTTGGCCTCTTCCATGTGTCTTTCACAAAAGCAAGCCTTCAGAGGTCACCACATTGCCCTCTCTTCTGTGACAGGCACATCTCCAGCCTTTCCACTCCTCCCCAATCTGTTCTTCAAGGTTCCAGCTTTAACACCAAAGTCCCCAGACCACCCAACATGCTGCACCAGTCCTCCACCTATCACTTTTCCTTTCCTTTTTCTTTTTTCTTTTAATTGGATATTCTCTGTATTTACATTTCAAATGTTATCCCCTTCCTCCTCTCCACCCTCCTCCCCCTCCACTTGTTTCCAGGAAGGTGCTCCCTCTTCCAATCACCCTCTCCACCTCAGCACCGTGGCATTCCCCTACACTGGGAAAATACACCTTCACCGGACCAAAGGCCTCTCCTCCCATTGATGTCAGACAATGCTATCCTCTGCTGCATATGCAACTGGAGCCATGGGTCTCTCCATGTGTGCTCACTGGTTGGTGTTTTAGTCCCTGGGAGCTCTGGAAGGTTTGGTTGGTTGATAATTTTGTTCTTCCCATGGGGTTGCAAATCCTTTCTGCTCCTTCAGTCCTTTCTCCAGCTCCCTCACTGGGATCTCCATGCTCAGTCCGATGGTTAACTGCAAGCACCCTCAACTGTATCTGTATGACTCTAGCTAAATAAACAAGTATGAAAGAGAAAGACACACAGAGACCGTCCTTAGAGCAGAAATACGCATATTATCTACTCAATATATTTGGATGCATAGTTAATTCTGACTTTATGACTAGGGCATCTTATTTCTTTTTGGAAAACTTATTTTTTCAGCATGGCGGCTCTGATAAGCCTCATGCTTTTCCATTTCTTCAGTATGTGTAATGCATAACTATTTGTGTTACTGCCAGAGAGATCCCTGCCAGCACATCGCTATTCTTCTCAAATGAACGATCTACCAACAGTCCTTGCATTACCTCTCCTGCGGCTCTCTATACTGGGCTGTACCATGATCGCTGGCACTCTTCCGGGGACGCGAGGACAAGGGCATGATGACGCAATCACTCTTAAGAGAGTAGAGCCCAGCAAAGACTTAGCAAGTGCTTTTAAAAAAAAATCCAGGGAATGTTTACAGGAATGGAGCGAATTAAGAGAGGCCCAGAGATGGCCAGAAATGAATCCCAGAACCCAAAACAATGAAAAACTACAGATTCCTGGACCAGAGAAAATCCGCCCCCTGAGGAAGAAACCCCGCCCCTGGGGGAGGAATTACAGGTGATAAGACTGACCTACAGCAGCATCATGGTCTCCTCTGTTCTTTGGATGCACACAATCATGCAGAGCAAGGCTGTCTCCGTCTCTGCGCCCTCCCAGCCCCAGGCTTCTACCATCACCGCCTTCCACATTTTTCCTTATTCCCATCCACACCAGGGTCCTACTCGGTGTTCTGAGAGCCTCTCTCTGGTGAGACCAGCTAGCTGGGAGCGCGATGAGCAGGGGAACTACAGAGAACCAAGATGCGTTAATCCGTTCGGGTGTCCTTCTCTGTGGACCGCTAACCTGTCAGGTTGTTGGTATCAGTGATTGTTTATGGAAATAAGCGTGTGCTTCCAGCAACAGACTGACCCCCGACGTTATAAAAAGTTACAAAATGATCAGTGTCAAAGACCCCCCCCCAGGAAATTTTTTAATTGAATAGACAATGAATTCTTGCACTTAACAATCTAAAAAGGAAGAATAAGGTACCGCAGGAAAATAAGTGTCCCTCCATATTCATCCCAATCCAACAGTTTTCTTTCCAAGAAGCAATTGTTGTTGTTGTTGGTGGTGGTGGTGGTGGTGGTGTGTGCATGTGTGTGTTTGTGTGTGTGTGTGTGTGTTATAGAACAGTATCAACAGTTACAAGAGAAAGTGCTCATGAGTTCATATTTAACATGAAGAGTCTTTTATAATATTCAACACAAACAGTTATTTTCTAACCTGTGCCCTGATCTGTTCTGTTCTTCCAGCCTAAGGATCTCTGCACAATCACATTGTATTGGTTGGTATTACACTTTAATAGCGATCTGATTTTGTTTCTGCTTCCAAATTATTTAGTCAGTTCAGGATAATAGCTTTTAATGCTTCTTCCTTAATCAATGCTATAATAAATTTCTATGCAAATTCATCCTGCAAAGTATATTAATAGAGAAACCCCTTGAGGTCCCTAGAGTCAATTGTTATCTTGGGTAGTTAATATCAAATGATGCTATTCACAGGTGCCACATCTGCCATCTGGCTCACCTAACTATAAGGAATGATGCTCACTGGTTTCTGAAAGCCTTGCCACCATAATGCATTAAAAAGGAAGTAGACACTGTAAGCTCATATCTCTCTCTTCATGAAGTAAGCATGATTTCATATCATGTGTCACTTCTAAATCTTCTGTGAAATGGATGGTTTGTTCATTTCCTTTACCCTCTTCTACTGGGTTATTGGTCTATTTCTCTTCTTGATACGTAGAAGCTCTTTGGACATTAAGAATGTTTGTGTCTTATACGATAAATTTCACCGTCTGCATGTTATATGTTTGATCTTTCCTCAAATGGAGCTAAATCTGTCTTATTTAAATTTTGTTTCTTTTATGGCTTCCAGGATATTTAAAGACTATTTTAATGGGAAGCCAAGTAGTTTCCAATATACCTGATCTTCATAGTTTCTGGGGTCTGTACTTTGATTTCCTCTGTTGGCGAAAGACAGGTGAGACCGCAGTCTCCTCCTTCCTTTCTGGTGACCCTTCCACTTACCTTTCTGCTTCTCTTGGAGTCAGCTCTGTCCCCTCCCCTGTGTTCCTAAGGGACTATTTTTACATGAGCCCTACATTTGCTTGGCCTGCCTTGCAGGTTTCTCTGTCTCTGTCTCTCTCTCTCTCTCTCCTCTGTGTGTGTGTGTGTGTGTGTGTGTGTGTGTAGCTCAATTTGAAACTTCCTGAGATCAAAAAGAATATATTAATGTCTTCTCACAATCACATGCCATTCAAACGATGCCACTCTTTCTATTCCTGGGAAATTATACAATAAACGCTGTTCAGATGTGCTGCCGGATGGAGTGAGAATATGCAAAAGCTTGTCTAGCTGATATAGATAAACAGAAAGCAAAAAATATGAACATAATTTAAAATAAATCCAGACTGTCAACTTCATCTCCAGAAATAACACATGGCCAAATACATTTACTTCAATGTTCCTTTAGCTACTTAGGTACTAGTATATTTATTCCGTATGATACTAATGAGTAAGAACAAGCTATGGATGCAGCTCAGTGGTAGACCACTCACCTAGCATACCAACCATCCCAGGTTCTATCCCCAACATCACAACATAAATAAGTAAATAAAACTTAGCTCTAGTTTAGGGCACATGAAGTAACACCTACAGCTGGAAATTGAGGCCAAGTTTATTTTTAGTTGGACTTCAGAGAAAAAAAAAAGATTCTAAAAATAAATGGGTGTTATTTTTCCTTCTGCTTTTACAGGTTTGAAGGGGTGAATGGGCCGGCCTCAAGAGCTACAGGAAGGGTACCTCAATAAGAGGCAAGGCAAAGCCTACATGTTAAGGTCCTATTCCTGGCCCAAGTGCAGGGGACTTTCTCTGTTAACATAAAGAGGATGTCAAGGAAATGATCCAAAGCAGCCAGCTCAGGAGGGTTTAACTGATTTAACTTTCCCTTGTGCCCTCTCACTACTGAAAAAAACACAGGGCTCTGGTTGTCCAAAATGCAAACTCTTGGAGCTGGCGAGATGGCTCAGTAGCTGAGCCCATGTGCTGTTCTTGCAGAAGACTCTGGCTTGGTTCTCAACACTCATGACGACCATCCACAACTCCAGCTTCAGGGAATCCCATGCCTTTTTTCTGTGGCACACATACATGCATGCAGGCAAAGTGCTCACACACACAAAATAAAGCAAATAAAGCCTCTTTTTAAAAAAAAAAAAAAAAGCAAACACTAAAACCTACCTGGACACATTTTCAATTTTCTAGTCAGAAAAGATAAAAAGTGGGGGGGAGTGAACACATAAATACATGAATGTATGTCACAAGAAAGATTAAAATCTCAGTCCTGACTCGATTTCTCATTTATCTATCCTTATGGTTCTTTAATTAAGGGACAGGCTTTACTTCCACCGTCAGAGTTCAGTTACTTGTCAACCCTCAGTATTATTTGCAGGGCCCATGGGGTGAAGCGTGGAGGCCCCCTTTTCTTAACTTGGAAAATGGGAGGCACTGAGAGAATAGTTGATTGTGTTTTTTCTTTCAGTTTGGTTTTGTCTTTTTTCACCACTAAAGACAAACTCATGCCTAGTCCTGGCAGGCCAGGACTCTGCGACCCAGCTGAAGTACCGACCCCTGGACAGACAATGTTTAAATCCCTTCCAGCCTGAACAATCTATGAGCCAACTTAGCATAAGTCATTGGAGCGTCAACAAAAATGTGACCATTTCTACTGCCTGAATATTTTCTTCATATATTTGAAAAAAACCAAAAGGTACATGTCCTAGTTAGCTTTCACTGTCAATGTGTATAAGCCTCACCTGAGAGACTCCCTAGATCAGACCTACCTGTGGCTACGTGTCTTGATTATTAATTGATGTAAGAGGGGCTAGCCCCCTGCAGGCAGCACCATCCCTAGACAGATGGCCCTAGGCTGTATGAAAGCTGCCTGGGCATAGCCTTGTAAGTGAGCTAGCATGCGATACTTCTCTATGTTCTCTGCGTCAGGCTCCTGTCTGAATACCTAGTCTGACCCCTCTATGACGGACTGTGTGACTTGGAAGGAGAACCCAAATTAACCTTTTCCTCCTGTAAATGGCTTTTCATTTACGGTGCTTGTCACACTGATATACAGCCCAAACGACCATGTATATACATACATATACATCATACATATACATATATATATATATGTGTGTGTGTGTGTGTATCTCCTATCCCTTATAAAAACCTGGGCTAGAAATGGCTATATCCCCAATATTTATAAAGCAGAAGCAGAGGTTCTTGAGTCTGAGGTCAGCTTGGGCCACATAATTAGTTCAAGGCCAACCTGAACTACATAGGGAGAATTTGTCAGGCAGAAATAGAGCAAGAGAACAAATAAAAAGCTGGTATCCCTGTCTCCAAAGGGTAGCACAGAAACTCTCATAATGACAGAGCTCTAGAGGGCTGCATATTTATCAAGGAGGTATAATGTACATGCATGTGTGTAGGTTTAACCACATTCAATCAGGAACATTAGGAGAGCAAACCTAAAGGTCCCTATCCCCGCCCATCCCCCCAGCCTACTGCATTATCTGTGCCCTTGGAAAGCAACCATTAGCATCTTCCCTGGTATGCATTGGCTTAGAATAGGAAGTTCCCCACCCTTACATCACATACTGTGAATGATTTGTCCTTCCTATCTGACACCGCCCCCCTCTGTAACCCCAGGAGTCTCTCAACTCGGTGGCTCCATGCTGCCTTCCACCCAGACACACCAGTCTCTTAATCAAGACAGTATTTGTTTATGTGACATCCATAGATAGACAATACAAATCTGTACTCATTCAGATACCTTCGGGGGTTCCATCTTTCAGTGCAGGACCCTCGCCACTCCTTAGAGCTCCAAAGCCTATGTGTTCAAACAGAAGTTGATAGGAACTAACTCCGTAATCAATGTCTGAAATCCATTGGAGCGTCTCCAGTTCCCTTACTCAAATATCTCTTAACTCCTTCCTCTCTTCCTTACCTAGGAGCACATCACAAGCCCTAGATTTTCTCCTCGGAGATTTAAAATGAACTCTTCCTCATTTTCTCCAAACGTAAGGACTCTCAGATAGCCAGAGCTCCTGCCTTGAATCTCTCTTCCTACCTTCTTCCAACCCATCATCCCCAGGGCATCTGGAGTAAGTTATCTGTTGGGAAATTGCCAGTGCCTGCCTCCTCCATGGTCATACCTTTCCTTAGTTCCAAGTAGCCCTCCTCTCAGTGTGACCACTTCCTGCCCATCCATCCGGTCAACATTCCTCACCAACTCTTGGCAATTCATGCTTATACACAGGGACAGCCTCTTGTCCTTCAAGTGACACCTTCTGGGTCTTGTGCCATAGAAGCCATTGTGTGATATTTCCAAATGACCTTGTTTTTTTTTTCCCCTGAGAATTTTTAAATGCCATCATTGGTTCTTTGCAATATGCACTGTTTTTCTTTTTTAAAACATAATGATTATCTATGAACTGACCACCAGTCCTAAGTAAAATCACTGTGTGGGACTTACATTCTTCCACGTGTGGTCTTCTCCCTCATCCTCCTAAAAGACAACTGCACACTTTTTAAAACATTTATTTGGGGACATATGTGCCACAGCTTGAGTAGAGAGGTCAATAGACACCCCGTGGGAGCCAGTTCCTTCCTACCACCATATGGATTCTAGGGATCAAATTCAGGTCATCAGATTTACAACTGGCCTTTACCTGCTGAGCCACCTCGCTGGCCCCATTCCAAGCTCCATGCCCATCACATTACTTTTCTTAAAAAATAAATAAATAAATAAATAAATAAATAAATAATAAAAAGCGAATCTTAGAACATGTATATTTTTTAAGTTTGTTTTTGTAGTTGCTTATCTGTGTTAGCTTGTTTCCTTGGCTTCCCTGAGTAAATTAAGTCAACAATATTGGAAGAGAATGTGGTAGTACTTGGTTGGTAATTCAAACACTCACAGAACTCTACAGCCCAGCAATTCTATCCCTTGGTATCTCCTCAGGAGAAACGTTTACACCTGTACCTAAAGAAACATTGCAATTTTTTTTTTCAATGCAAAGGGAAGTAGCCACTGGCTGGAGAACAGAGAAACACAGTTTTAGGACACGGTGGAGTATTTTACAGCAATGTAAATCAATTAGCTACTGCTACATGCAATACAGTGATGCAGTATCCAGTGAAGGGACTGATAAAATCAGAAACAAAGGGCTAATGGTAAACTTTTTACTCCAAGATTTTTTAAAGTATAAATATGACTTAACCTTTAGAGTAAACAAAAACCTTTTTTTTTCTTCTCTCAACAAGGTGTAACTTGTCTTGCTTAAGGCAAATATAAATATATGAGGGCTGGAATATTCCACATCTCCCACAGAACCTAGACTAGTAGGAACTTCATGAGGAATTACCAACCCGAGTGATCACACACTGCTAGTTAGCCAAGAATTGTAATAAAATGAAACCTTCTTAGTCTTCCTGACTTCATGAGTGAGCACACGAGGCTTCCGTGCACTTATAATTTACATAATCCATCTAAAGTACCACCGCAGACCTCTCACCAAAAAATAAAAACACTAATCCCGGACAGATTCTGTGTTTCTTACTGAAGTTAACTTAAGTATGTGTACAATTCACTTGAGGTTAAATCAAGGCAGAGATACGACAGCATCTATTACAGGAGCCTCTGAAACCAGAACTTACAGTTCTGAGAAACAAAACTTCAACATACTAAAACCAAGAGACGGCTGATAAATCATCACGGTTTGAAACGGAAGTCTCTGCCAGAGCAATCCATCCACTGCATATGGATTTGTCATTGGCATAACTGAAGATCCGGACAAAACCCAAGAGTGTTTAAGGTTGGTAAAAGCAAAAGCTTTAAATTTCAAAATGCCTTGTCAACTTAAAAATATTTGGGGTACAATATTTTAAATGAGGACGCCAATAACAGGAATAATATTCCACCAATCAGGGCTTTCCTTGTAACCCAATGAGGCATGCACATTCTCGGTAGGTGATTATAGCTGAATTACACAGCATCTTCCCTTTGACCTTGGGAACCTGCTCGCTCCCTGAGTTACTGCTAGGTCTTCTCATTCCATTATGCTCCGATTCTTTGTATCAATGCTGTAGCAAGTACTAGCTAGGAATACCAACATCCGGAACTCACAGTACTCAAAACTGTAGAACTGCTTCCAAAGCAAAGGGGGTGGGGATGGAGAAGGAATATATAGAGATGTATACAAAAACTTAAAAGGGGGAAAACAAAGTTTAATAGTTTAGAGATGGAAATTTTAACTTCCCTTTGAAGCATACATTTTTTAAGTCTGTGACATAACAGTCAATTAATATGTATTTTTTAATTTAAGAAAAAATTATGCTCGAAATATCATTTTGTTAGGAGAAATTGCAATCGAATATAATGTATGATTTATTAAGTCCTGCCCATTAATTCCAAAATGGAAATTCTTATTTTAAAAAAAGCCATATACGACTTTCTGTCCAGAAACGAGAAACAATTCGGCAACCGGGGGTTCCGCTTAGTTTCTGCCATTTGCTTCTTGTCCATTATGTAATGCTTTCCCCAGCTGTCGGTCTCTATTTCACCAACCTCAGGTAGATCACAGAATCGTCACAGAATCAGTATCTGGCCATAACTTTTAAAAGCAGCTTAAGACGTGGCTTACGGTGCGTCTGCATACGGTAGAGGCTTTTAGAAATCTGCGGGTGCCATTAGCTCTCCGCAGCTTCCTCCCCAGGTTTCCCATCCCTCCTCCCCCAGCGTCCCCGGCGACTCGATCTGCGGGCAGCTCCAAGCTCGACGCAGGGGAAGCACGTCCCGACTGCAATGCAAACCCTGTCCCGGTCTGAACCAGAGAAGGTGGCTCGAGCAGCAAGCGTGGACGCAGGCAGCAGGGAGGGCTGCAGGGACGCCAGCCGGGGGTTAGCCAGGAGTGCTCGCGAGGACAGTCCGCAGTGCACGCGCACAACCAAACCCGATGCACAACTTGCCCGGCCACTGCCCGCGGCTCCCGGATTCCCTGAAAGGTGCAGCGTAGGCGTCAGCTCCTGCAGGCGCGGGCGCTCTCACCCGCACCGGTTCGGTTCTCCGCCGACAATTACATCAGTCCTCCCGTCCCCGACTTCCATTCCCAGCCAGCGGGGCCGGGGGTGAGGGCATCGGGATGAAGAACTGCCGCGGGGGTCGGAGAAGGGGGACAGGGGGGACCAATTCCTGTACCAGGAAGCAGGATTCCCAAGCACCCGCGGGTAGGGCGGGCGGGCGGGGAGAGGGGACCGTGACACCGGTACCCCCTCCCACTCTGACCGCACTGGGGGCCGATTCGGCCACCCTCGCTTCCGCGCTACCCAGCTGGAGGAGCCTCTGGAGACGGTGATGCCTTGGGGGCCTGGGGCTGCGGCTGCCCAGCCGCGTACCGCCAGGGTCCTCGGCCCTCTGGACGCGCACAATGCCCCCGGGCCCGCGCAGCAGGCTCGGGGTATCCACGCCGCGGCCGAGAGACACTTACCTGCAGGGCGAGCTGGAGGTCGCGGTGGGAGATGGCCCGCGCTATCCTCCGGGCGCGCAGGCTGGAAGAGGCTCCGGAGGCGGGGAGGACGGGCGCCGCCTGCGCCGAGCCGTGGTCTCCAGCGCGGACAGCGGCGGCCGCGCGGCGCCTCCAGTGGTCCTCCGCGCCGCAGCCCCTCCTCTCCCACGGGCGGGGCGCGCTGGCGGGGCGGCGCTCCGGGCTCCCCGCCCCCGGCTCCGGAACACCCGCCAGTCCGGATCGTCCCCGCGGGCTCCATGGTGTCCTGCTCTGCTCCCACCGCGCCCCCTTCGTGCGGGCTCTGGCGCTCGTCTCGTCCCTGCCAGGTGTCCGCGGGAATCCGTGGGGTACCGAGATCAGTCACCGGTCAGACCCTGCCCTGGAGAGATGCTCCCCCACCTCGACCCCCGCGTGTCCAGTCCAGCCGCAACGGGAGCGCTGGGCTAAATAGAAGAGGCCGAGAATGACTGCAGCGCTCCGGCCATAAGAGCGGTGGGAGAGGGCTTCACCGGGGAACTGCAGCCTGGTGGCCTCCGCTCTGGCAAGACCAAGCCCCTGGCCCTCTGCGCCCTTCGGAGGCCTCATTCAATAAACCAACAATAAGTGTAGGCTTTCGACCCTGCGAACTCCCAGTCTGAGAGAGACACTTGGACTGTGTGGAAGGAAGGAAGGACCAATGGCTTTAAGTCCCTGGCAAAGCAGCCTCCTTACACCCTTCCCACCTAACACTTCCATGCGGGAGCTATTCCTGGCATGTGTCCAAGATCAGACTGATCTAAAGGCAAATTTGCACGGAGGGAGGGGGCAGTTTAAATATTTGCACAGACGTTTCTTCTGTAAAGGGAAAATTGAAGTAGGTCCCTGTATCAAGACATCTCTGTCATCAACAACTTCAAGGGGACTACTCTAGAGAACTGGGCCACACAGGGACTATTAGAGCGCTTTAAGTCTTTTGAATTGGATGGGGGAAGAGTTTCTTTGAAAACTGATGATCTTGTCCCCTACTGATGGCATTTCATAGTTGTCAGTGCTGATGCAGTTCTGGCGTGTTCTGTCACCCTTGCCTACATATCATTTCTCTTAAGTCTCCTTCTATGTATGGGATTCACTTCTTCCATCTTGAGTGAGGACCGTCTTAACATAACAAATGCTGGGCCTTGTGACGCGTGGCAGTCTCACCCCAATATCCTCCCGTGGAAACGGTCTCCGCAAGGGAGCTATTAGGTTGCCGAACTTCACTGGATTATAGCCGCTTTTCCATCTGGGTCCCAGTGTGGCGGTAACTACTAAAACTGCTTTCACACACAGACATAGGCAGACGTGAAAAATGCCAGACGGTGAAAGGAGACCAGAGAACTCTCAGTCTTCATCTATAAGACGTCCTCTCAAAATTTTTCACATAACCCCTATGTGAATTATGATTAGCGGAATCATAAACTACCCCGGGATATGGGGGAGCTACCGAAACCCACACCTCACAATGTATCTTAATAAAGCAGGTATCCTTGGCATTCTCTTCCATGGCATTATTTGGAAGACAGATTTCATACATCAGAGGGAAACATCTGCTGGTCTTGTTGATGAATGGCCAAGTGAGGTGTTAAGGTCTACACCATCCATCTAGGGCAGCAGGTGGATTAGAGAGAGCTGAGCGTGTACGGGGCTGCATATCAACAACAGTTTCACCGCTCGGGTGGTGTATCACGATATTTAGAAACTTCAGCCGGGCAGAGATATGAGTAGTGGGCTTCCCCCACCCCCCTTTCCCAGCTACAGCGGCATTAGTGCTCTGAGAAGTGCAATGGGAGCAGAGTTTTCTTTGCGTGTGTATTCTTGCCAAGAGCTTAAGTCTCAAGTCAGATGTTAGCTAAAAGCATCTCTGCTCCTGTAATCCACCCCTTTTATTTGTCCCAGAGAGGGACTTTTTCTGTGAAGAAAGATAAGGATGTTCTCAAATGCCCAGTGCTATTAACCCTGCGATTCCATTACATGCAAATGAACTGAGCCACACTTGAACCAACATAGTCCCACCATCATTACACACCCATGCATTCGCACACACACATCTGCTTTCATTGCAGGTTTCTATCTGGTGCTATCTCCGCTGGGTTTACTTAAAAGGTGAAACGCTTGCTAGTGCTTCATTGAAAGATGTGTTGTGTATTGAGAAATGGTGAAGTGAAACTCAAGCTGAGAGACAGTCTAGGTGTTTGACTAGTGAGTCATCTGGCCCTTTGGAACACACCAGAGAAAGAAGTCCCACACCTTGTCACCAAGATGTTTGGAGTGGATTGTTCTTCGGGCTCCTTGGTTATACTGAGAACTGTGCTTCCTAAGATCTCCTTTCCTGTCTGTTTGCAGGTCTATATTTGTCATTAAGGGCAAAAGTATAGAGTTGCCTGATGTTTGAGAAGCAAACTTCACACAGCAGACACTACCTTTCTAAAGTCATTGGTTCAGAGTGGCAAAAGGCAAGCACCGTTTGCAAAGGATGAAAATGACAGAGAAGGTTTCTGTCCTCATTCCTCCCTCACTGCTCTGGGATGATCATAGGCCAGCTAATGACTTAACAGAGACTCAAAGGAGGTGATGGTCACAGCACCCTGTCAGCGGTCCCTCTGTAACAGGATGTGTGTGTTCTCCCAGCCAGTCCTTCACCTCCCTCTTTGAGACTTCTCCACCTCCTCTCACAAATGTGAAGATGACTCCTTATGACAAATTTCCTATTACAAATACTTCCATTGGTTCTGAATTCCCAAAGATCCCCTGTTTGCACTGACCTTGAGCCTGAGCTGAGCCGCTTCCATCTTTCAGTAGGACAGGTACCTGGGAGCAGTTGTGCCAAATAGCTGCTGAGAAGCAAAGAGAAGGGGGGAGGGGGACCTAACTGCTTGATACAAGAGGCAAAATTACCCATCATTTGACATTGTGTTGGTTTATGGAAGAGATTTAGCTTTGACACTATGTAATTTTTCAGTGAGTATTAGTAAATTAACCTATATTAGTAAATCACTCATATAGTCAAAATGAATTATTCTTAGCTTTGGTAGGATATCATTTTGGCTTCCAGAACAGAAAATAAATCATACCAGAAAAGTCTGACCAGTACTTTCTCTCAGCTGTGGAGGAATCCTGAGTTATTTTGATACAAATTCAAGCATTTCATTTTTTAAGTTACTTTTGAAAGAAGAGAAGGTACACTTTGAAACAGATTTATCAGGGCAAGCAAGAGGTGGGCAAAGAGACTTGCTACAGAAGCCAGATGACCTGAGTTGTTCCCTGAGACACACATGGTAAGAAGAAAGCCAATATCTACAAGTTGTTCCCTGATATCTACACCCACGAAAGGTGGTCATGCATGCACACAACCCCCAGGGGGAACCCATGTATGTATGTATTTTTTAAACAATGTATGTAATTTTTAAAAGACATGTGTATCTTTCTCTGTCTCTCTCTGTCTCTGTCTGTCTGTCTGTCTGTCTGTCTCTGTCTCTGTCTCTGTCTCTCTCTCTCTCTCTCTCTCTCTCTCTCTCTCTCTCTCTCTCTCTGTGTGTGTGTGTGTGTGTGTGTGTGTGTGTGTGTGAATGTGCAGGGGAGTACAGGTGCCTACTGAGGCCAGATGCATCAGATCCCCCACAAAGCTGGAGCAATTTTAAGACACTATAATGTGGGTGCTGGAACAGAATTCGGGTCCTCTGCAAGAGCAGGACACACTCTTAACTGCTGATCCAACCCCCAAGAACCAAGCTCATGAATTCTGGAATATCAAGGGGCGTAGTCAGAGAAGCAAAGGGCACTCTTGGAGCACTGAGTTCCTAAAGGAAGGCTGACCTGTTCCCTAGCTCTTCTGGTGAGAAGAACCTTCCTCTAGCCTTCCTCACAGCTTGCTTGGCAGATTCGGTGGTGGCTTGCACGTATACATATACTGCTCATCCCAGAACTGACGAAAAGTATCTCTCCAAATCTCACATATCATTGAAGCCCCTCTTCCCAAGAAGACCGACATCAAGAACCTGAATTCTTGAGAAGTCTGTCCTGGCAATATGTCCCTTCATCCTTCACACCCACATTCTCTCCATCTCCCTGAGTGGTTTGCTGATCCAGACCAGACAATACCACTGTCTCCATTTCAGAGTGAAACCCTCTGTCCAGACAGCCTTCGCTCAGTTTCAAAAAGGATGAAGAATTGAGCACTGCTGAGTTCACACAAACAGATAAGCTTCTCCTGATGGAGGCAAGAGAGAGTGGTAGCTATTTGTTTATTTAATTCAATAAGTATATTCAAATGGCTGGTATGGATTAGTCACTGTTCTTGGGATTAAGCTTTTAAAAGTAAGAAGAAAAAAAAAAAATAACCACCACCACCAAAAATATCTTTTGCCCTGAACAAGTTTACCTTCTAACAGAGATAACAATGTACTCAGCAGATGAATAGATCGTATCCCAGAAACTCATCGATAATACAGGATGTAGAGCATATTAACAGGGATGGGAAGGGATTGTCAAATAGCCAATCAATAAAGCAAGGGGGAAGGTCACCTGGAGGTCCCCACTCCCACCCCATTCTACACTGTAGATGTACCTGCCTGGTGTTCCAGCAAGGGGAAGACCAACCAGAGTGGGTGAAAGCGGCTATGACGGACCAGATACAAAAGGCCTGACAGCCACCACCGCAGCTGCTGCGTTGAAATAGACGCTACAGGAGCATTCGTGGGATCGGAGAGAGGGACCGTTCTGTTAGTCCAGGGATCCAGTGCTGCAGGGACAGCTAGGTGGCTGTGATAAGGAGAAATCGGATTAACCATGTCTTATACAGGGGCAGACGATTTGTTTTGTTCTTTTCTAGCAGGCTGGATTCCTGATGGACTAGGCGATACTGGTATTTAAATGAGTTATGAATGAGACTTGTTTTCCTTACACTAGAGCAGAAAAACTCCCCTGGACAAGAGTATAGAATCTCTGGCCTGGATGGAGGGCTGGCATCCTTGCTGAGTCAGGTCACTTTGGCTAAGTGACTACTCCTACAAAGGAGGACTGACTCTAAGCCAGCAGTAGAGACAGGTGGACTGATTAGTGTTTTAATGAGACACTTTAATTTCCTTCCCAGAATCCCCACCCATAGTGCAGTAGCTCATTGGTTGGCCACAGATTTTCAAGTCTTCTGACTTTTTTAAATTATGTTATTTATTTATTTATTTACTTATTTATTCATTTATTGTATATAAGTACACGGTAGCTGTCTTCAGACACACCAGAAGAGGGCACCAGATCCTATTACAGGTGATTGTGAGCCACCATGTGGTTGCTGAGAATTGAACTCAGAACCTCTGGAAGAGCAGTCAGTGCTCTTAACCGCTGAGCCATCTCTCCAGCCCCCTTTTTTGAATTATTTAGGAAAGCAAAACTTGTTTCTTCTTTCCATCACTCTTCTAGTCCTGCTTTCCTTACTGTTTTGGGTTTGCCCAATATTTTGGGGCCTCCTGACTCTCTAAAGTCTCCTTTCCTGCCATGCGGCTGCTTGTGGGACATGTGACTGACCTCCATGTCAGCTGATGTGGCCTGCTCCACTCTCTACTTCTCTCCTCCAGCCCCCACACAGCTGTTGAGTTCAATCGGTCCTGTCTGGGGTAGTTTTAAAACTAATACAATTGTTATTGAGCTTCTAGTTGAGCCCATTTTTAAATTATTTATGAGACCAAGAACCCCAAGAGGGGTGACCTGAGGTTCCCCCATATCACCCAATGATCCAGACAGGAACCCCAAAATTCCAATAACAATTAGATTATTCACTAGGTGAGGTTTGGAAAGAACGGTAGAGCCTTCTGCCTCCTGGGCAGGTAGCACTAATTACTGATGATGAAGATGCTAATACCTGATGGTGGCCATTACAAAGTTCTGTACCATAGGCTTTTATAAGCGCACACATACACAAACACACAGGATGTGCTGCTGGAAAGGAGAGAGAGAGAGAGAGAGAGAGAGAGAGAGAGAGAGAGAGAGATATGAAGGAAATCAAGCATGTCTCTCACCACTTGTAAGTGAAAACTGACAACATATTCCTTCTGCCTATAGGCCAGATTCTTGGCCAGATTCTTTGTTTCCTTGCTAGTGACTCAGTCCTTCTTGGACAAACTCCCTTTCCTCCAGATAAGCTAAAACAAAAACAAAAAACAAACAAGAACTCAGCCTGCTTTTTGTTTTGTGAGCAGGGTCCTTGCTTTGAAGCCCCCCATAGGTGAAACTCTCACAGCTCTCCCCAGTGCCTGTCAAGTGCTGCCCTGCGGTGCTGTGGTTTGAAATCTCCCCAGGGGCATATTAGCATAACAATAAGTGCAGCAGACCTGAGGCCAGCCTTGATCTCCCTGTCTTTGTCTGCAGACTTTGTTGCTTCTGGAAGGAGTGGGCCAGACCTTGTTGGGTGTAGTGAGATTCCCTTAGCTGATTCCCACTTTTTTTAAAGATGCTGAATCAATGTGAGAAAGTATCTTTTCAAATCCCTTTCACTTAGGGCAGCTGATCTCAGGAATGAGTCTCCACTTAGCACCTGCCGACCTCCCCTCTTAACAAACAGCAAGCACCACAGGTTCAAGCTGGTGGCATCCGGAATTTAACCAAATGTCCTGTTGGTTGGTCTCATAGCAATTGTTTGGGGTTCTGTTCCTGTGATACAGATCATCAAATTTCAGAATGAATTTATTGCTGAGCAGGCATGATGGCACACAGCTGTACTCCCAGCCACATAGCAAGGTTGAAGCCACCCTGGTCTACATGCTAAGTTAGACCTTGCCTTTACACAACACAACAAAACAAAAACCCACCAATAAAGGAGAGGGAGAGTAATTCATATGTGGGGTTGTTGTTTGTGATGCTGGAGGAGGAAGGGCTGTCAAATCAAGGGCTAAGTGCTTTCCCAAGATTTTTTTTTCTTCCCTTTCCCCCCACCTGCTTCTGTTATTCTTTTGAAATAGGGTCTCATCTGAACAGACTAGGCTGGCCTGAACTTGTACAACCCTCCGGACAAATCTCCTGAATGATGGGACTACAGTCTTGTGGTACCAATTCCTGACTGTTAAGTCTATTTAAAAATCACTGTACTGGCTGGTTTTGTGTCAACCGGACACAAGCTGGAGTTATCACAGAGAAAGGAGTCTCAGTTGAGGAAATGCCTCCACGAGATCCAGATGTAAAGCATTTTCTCAATTAGTGATCAGTGGGGGAGGGCCCAGCCCCTTGTGGGTGGTGCCGAGAAAGCAGGCTGAGCAAGCCAGGGGAAGCAAGCCAGTAACTGACATCCCTCCATGGCCTCTGCATCAGCTCCTGCTTCCTGACCTGCTTGAGTTCCAGTCCTGACTTCCTTTGGTGATGAACAGCAATGTGGAAGTGTAAGCTGAATAAACCCTATCCTCCCCAACTTGCTTCTTGGTCATGATGTTTGTGCAGGAATAGAAACCCTGACTAAGACAATAACCCTAGGAAAACCTTGCCCAGAGAGAGCTGGTCTCTCCCAGGAGTGCTCTCACTCCTAAGCCCACAGGTGAGACCCCACTTTTGCTCCAGTAACTGTTCAAAGAGAGACCCACCAGCAGCACACAGGGCACAGGAACTGCTAAGCAGCTGGGGACAAGATCCTATCTGTCTCCATCTGAGCCCAGAGCTCTCCGTACCCAAATCCTGCCTGGATTGAGCTGGTCTCCCAGGAGTGCTCTCACTCCTAAGTCCACAGGTTCACAGGCCCACAGGATAAATAAGCTCCAGTCAGAGACAGCAAGACCAACTAACACCAGAAATAACCAGATGGCTTGAGGCAAGGGGAAGGACCAAGGCTACTTAGCATCAGCAGAACCCAGTTCTCCCACCACAGCAAGTCCTGATTCCCCAATACTCCAGAAAAGCAAGATTCTGATCTAAAATCACAACTCATGATGATGATAGAGGACTTTGAGAACATAAATAACTCCCTTAAAGAAATAAAGGAGGACACAGGTAAACAAATAAAAACCCTTAAAGAGAAAACACACACACACACACACACAGACACACAGAGACACACAGACACACACAATCCCTTAAAGAATTACAGGAAAACAAAACTAAGCAGGTAAAGGAATTGGACAAACCCATCCAGGACCTAAAAATAAATATAGAAACAATACAGAAATCACAAAGCGAGACAACTCTAGAGATAAAAAGCCTAGAAAACAGATCAGGAGTCATAGATGCAAGTATTGCCAACAGAATACCAAAGATAGAAGAGTGATTCTCAGGGGCAGAAGATACCATAAAAAAAAATTGACACAACAGTCAAAGAAAATGCAAAATGCAAAAAGTTCCTAACCCAAAACAATTAGGAAATCCAGGAAACAATGAGAAGATCAAACCTAAGATTAAAAAAAAAAAAAATAGAGAGTGAGGATTTGCAACTTAAAGGGCCAGCAAATATCAACAAATTTACAGAGGAAAACTTCCCTAACCTAAAGAAAGAGATGACCATGAATATACAAGAATCCTACAGAGCTCCAAATAGATTGGACCAGAAAATAAATTCCTCCTGTTCCATAATAGTCAAAACACCAAATGCACAGAACAAAAAAAGAGTATTAAAAGCAGTAAGGGAAAAAGGTGAAGTAACATATAAAGGCAGACCTATCAGAATTACATTAGAGTTCTCAACAGAGACTATGAAAGCTAGAAGATCCTGGATAGATGTCATACAGACCCTAAAAGAACAAAAAAATGCCAGCCCAGGCTCCTATATCCAGAAAAACTCTCAATTACCATAGATGGAAAAACCAAGATACTTAGAACAAAACCAAAGTCCAACGCAAGGAAGGAAACTACACCCTAGAAAAAGCAAGAAAGTAATCATCTTTCAACAAAACCAAAAGAAGACAGCCACACAAACATAATTCCACCTTTAACAACAAAAAATAACAGGAAACAACAATCACTACTCCTTAATATCTCTTAACATCAATTGACACAACTCCCCAATGAAAAGACATAGACTAACAGACTGGATACATAAACAGGACCCAGCATTTTATTGCATACAGGAATTGTACCTCGGTGACAAAGATAGACACTACCTCAGAATAAAAGGCTGAAAAAAAATCCAAACAAACTGGAGTAGCCTTTCTAATATGAAATAAAATCAACTCTCAACCAAAAGTTATCAAATAGATGAAAATGAACACTTCATACTCCTCAACAACAACAACAACAAAAAAAATCTACCAAGATGAAGTCTCAATTCTGAACATCTATGCTCCAAATACACGGGCACTCACATTCATAAAAGAAGCTTTACTAAACTCAAAGCACACATTTGACCACACACAATAAAATAATAGTGGGAGACTTCAACACCCCACTCTCATCAATAGACAGATCATTCAAACAAAGCTAAACAGAGACACAGTGAAACTAATAGAAGTTACGAACCAAATGGATTTAACAGACATCTATAAAACATTTCATCCTAAAACAATAGGATATACCTTCTTAGCACCTCATGGTACCTTCCCCAAAATTGACAATATAATTGGTCACAAAACAGGCCTCAATATATACAATAAGATCGAAATAATCCCACACATCCTGTCAGATCACTACCAACTAAGACTGGTTTTCAATAACAACAAAAACATCAGAAAGCCCATATAAACATGGAAGCGGAACAATGCTCTACTCAATGATAAAGTAGTCAAGAATGAAATAAAGAAAGAAATTAAAGACTTTTTATAATTTAATGAAAATGAAAACACAACATACCCAAACTTATGGAATACAATAAAAGCAGTGCTAAGAGGAAAACTCATATCTCTGAGTACCTCCAAAAAGAAACTGGAAACAGCATGCATTGGCAGCACACCTGAAAGCTCTAGACAAAAAGAATCAAATATACCCAACAATAGAAGAAGACAGGAAATAATCAAACTCAGGGCCAAAATCAACCAAGTAGAAATAAAAAGAACCATACAAAAAAACAACATAACAAGGAACTGGTTCTTTGAGAAAATCAACAAAATTTATAAACCCTTAGCCAGACTACTCAGAGGGCACAAAGACAGTATTCAAATTAACAAAATCAGAAATAAAAAGGGAGACATAACAATAGAAACTGAGGAAATTAAAAAAAAACATTAGATCCTACAAAAGCCTATATACTACAAAAATGGAAAACCTGGATGAAATGGACAATTTTCTAGACAGCTACCAGCTATCAAAGTTAAATCAGGATCAGATAAACCTTCTAAATGATCCCATAACCCCAGAATAAATAGTCATTTAAGGACTCCCAACCAAAAAAAGAAAAGAAAAAAAAAGCCCAGGACTAGATGGGTTTAGTGCAGAATTCTATTAGACCTTCACAAACCATTCCACAAAATAGAAACAGTACCCACTTTGTTCTTTGAAGCCACAATTACCTAAACCACACCCCCAAAAAATACAAAGAAAGAGAACTTCAGATCATTTTTTCTTATGAATATTGATACAAAAATAGTCAATAAAATTCTTGCAAACAGAATCCAAAAACACTTCAAAATGATCATTCACCATGATCAAGTAGGCTTCATCCCAGGGATGCAGGGATGGTTCAATATATAGAAATCCATCAATGTAAATCCACTATATAAACAAAATCAAAGAAAAAAAAACACATGATCATTTCATTAGATGCTGTAAAAGCATTTGACAAAATTCAACATTCTTTCATGATTAAAGTCTTGGAAAGATTAGGAATTCAAGGCCCATACCTAAACATAGTAAAAGCAATATACAGCAAACCAGTAGCCAACACCAAACTAAATGGAGAGAAACTTGAAGCAATCCCACTATAATCAGGGACTAGACAAGGCTGCCTGTCTCCCTACCTATTCAGTATAGTACTGTCAAAGGGAAACAAATTGGAAAGGAAAAAGTCAAAATATCACTATTTGCAAATGATATAATAGTATACTTAAGTGACCCAAAAATTTCACTAACAAACTCCTAAACCTAATAAACAACTTCAGCAAAGTGGTTGGATATAAAATTAACTCAAACAAATCAGTTGCCTTCCTCTTTTCAAAAGATAAACAGGCTGAGACAGAAATTAGGGAAATGACATCCTTCACAATAGTCACAGAAAATATAAAATACCTTGGTATGACCCTAACCAAGCAAGTGAAAGATCTTTATGACAAGAAGTTCACGTCTCTGAAGAAAGAAATGGAAGAAGATCTCAGGAGAGGGAAATGTTGCAGTAAATATTAAAAAGATGGCTTATCCTTTTATCCGACCCTGAGGTCTCACTCTGAGGTTGTTGCTCTAGTGTGGAGCTGAACTCACAGACTCTGTCACTTGGTCCAGGCTGCCCTCTCCACATGGTTCCCTACCCAGGTGGTTCACTCCACCTACCTTGTTGCTTCTGCCCTGGGTATACACCAGGTAGATACCCCTGGGGCAGAAGCAACCCCATAGGAAGAACAACACAATCAACCAACCTGACACCCCCCCCCCCAGAGCTCCCAGGGACTAAACCATCAATCAAAGTGTCATGGGAGGTACCCATGGCTCCAGCCACATATGTAGCAGAGGATGGTATTGCCTGGCGTCAATAGGTGAAGAAGCCCTTGGTCCTGTGAAGGGTTGATACCACAGTGTAGGAGAATGCCAGGGTGGTGAGGTGGGAGTAGGTGGGTGGGAGGGGGGAGCATCCTCATAGAATCAGAGGGAGGAGTGATGGGAGGAAGGCACCTAGAAAAGGGATAACATTTGAAATACAAATGCTTAAAATATCCAATAAAAATAAATAAATAAATGTCTTTTAAAAAGACAAATAAAAATCATCATCATCATCATCATCATCATCATCATCATCATCCTAGGAAGCCATATAAGAAACCAATTGTGAAGGCCCATTTTTACTGAGAGGTGCTTAGAGCTCATCAGTCACAGAGATGCAGGGGTGGAGGGTCCCTCTCTGCCCCAGCTGGTGGCTGCTGTTGTCTTGGGGCACTGAAAACTGGAAAGTTAGTCTGCTGTGTGAGACTGAGTCTGGGATCAGAAAAGCGAGGACCATTCGAGCCCCAAGTTATTCATCAGATAAGAGTCTTGTTTTTAGTTTCTTTCCCACTGCTATGACAAACTACCATGAGCGGGGCAACTTACAAAATAAGACATTTACTTTGGTGCTTCCAGGTTCGGAAGCTCAGAACCCATGATGGCAGGAGCACATTCAGAGGCTGCAGAGGCCTTGCAAACCTCAAAGCTGGTCCCCAGGAACACCCTCACTCTAATAAAAGCCACACCTCTTAATCCTTCCCAACTAGGGACCAAGAGCTCAAACATATAAGCCAATGGGCAGCATTCAAACCATTGCAGCCTTGTATCTGGATGGGATAGGATGGCCTTTTGAGAATTGGGCAAGTCCTGGCTTATGGTTTCTAGAGGCTAGGGAACATTAAAACCACTGTCTGGCAAATCAGCATGCTAGCCACCTTTGTGTTGCCTCTGTTAGCAAAGCTGCTCTGTCCTCAGTCGCCTCTTGAGTTGCTTATTCTGATTTCCCAGTCAGGAGTAACGACACACACCTATCATCTCCACACTCCCAAGACTGAGAAGGGAAGAATTCAAGGCCAAGTCTGGTGTGGTGGCACACACCTTTAGTCTTAGCACATGGGAGAGGGAGGCAAATGGATCTCTATGAGTTCAAGGCCAGCTGGGTCTACAACACAACACCCTGCCTAAAAAAGATACCAACAACAAAACCAAAACCAACACTATCAAAAACCAAACCAACCAACCAAACAAACAAACAAAAAAGCCAAACCCAAAATGACAATGACAGCAACAACAATACCAGACACACACACACACACACACACACACACACACACACACATCAAAAACAAAAAAAACCCAACCAACCCAAAAAAGAACCTAAAATAAAAGGCTCAAGACCAGCATGGATTATGTGGTAAAACCCTGCTCTAAAAAGCTGAATCCACTGGTGATATCTTGAATCTGAGTTCTCACTCAAGGGAAGAATCTTGATTCTAATCACCACTTAGATTTCATTTTATTTTTGTTTATGAGATGAGATTAATATAGGTTCTTACTTTCAGCCCAGGTTGTCCTGGAATCCATTTGGTTAGCCCAAGTTAGCCTTGAATTCTTGGTGATCCTCCTGCCTCAGTCCCCTGAGCACTGGGATTACATCCAAGTTTATGTTTTTTTAAACATATTCATATTTATTTATTTATTATTTATTATTTATTTATTTATTTATTAACTTATTTACTTAGTGTATGAGAACACTGTCACTGTTTTTAGACACACCAGAAGAGGGCATCAGATCCCATTACAGATGGTCATGAGCCACCATGTGGTTGCTGGGAATTGAACTTAGGACCTCCGGGAAGAGCAGACAGTGCTCTAACTGCTGAGCCATCTCTCCAGCCCCAGGTTTAGTTTTTATTCAAGACCAAGTAATACTTCGTTCCATAAAATAGAGTAAGTGCCCAGTTTTAAAATAGAAATGCAAATGCCCTATTTAGAAGAACTAAGGCCACCCCAAGTTTTAAGTAGCTTCTGAGGTTGGATAGAACTTGTCCTAATGGCACAAATGCACAGCACACTATGACACTGAGCATGCAGGACACTTTCCCTTGCATAGCTCGTTGTGGCGACGCTGGGGAGCATCCCTTACACAGCACACTCTGACACGTAAGCTGGTAGAATTATTCCCTATCACCTTGACATGGTATCAAATGATGTGTATCCGGACCAAACTTATAGTTTATCTCAGTAGGAAAAAATTAAAATTAGTAAGACTGACATTCACAGTTGTGCAACTTGAAACAGCATACCACTAAGAAATATCATACTTACATAACCTGAGAGAGGTTGTTAATATCTTTAATCCTTTCCAGAGCTACGGAGTTAGGCAGGATTTTAAATCTCACATTGTTACGGTTTCCGTAATCAAAAGCATTGATTTGCACTGCCTGTGATCTGCTAAAAATAGATGTTAGCAAGTGCGACAGAACTAACATATGTCATTAAGAATTAGACCTCATTGTTTCTGCAAAAATGATTGAATCTAATGCAGGACTTATAGCAATTTTTCAAAAAGAAACAGTTCCAAAAACTAGCTTTGCCCAAGATATTTCCCCAAGGACATATCCTAAGAGAACTCCCATTTGGTGTATAGATAAAATGATTGTTCATGTGGATAATTCAGTGGGGTAGCAAAAGCAACTCCATCTTACTGATTCCAACAAATTCATTTATTTTCCTTCCACCAATCTTCGGAAGTATTGTGAGCAGAGAAAACCTCATAAAACCTAGTTTCTTCCTGTTTTAAGCTTTTTAAAGGACAGTGGAGTATTAAATCCTATTAAGATGCAATAAATTAAAATATGTGTTTATTGTCCATCAAGAAACATTTTGGTAATACATTAAATTTAGGCACATTTTAGTATCAAGGGATATTTTCAAAACTATTCTTCAAATGATGAGAAATGGCTAAAGCCACACAGAGAAACCCTGTCTCATTAAAAAACAAACAAGGCTAAACAAAGCAATTAAACAACAACAAAAGAGACGGGAAATAAAAAGACATCTTCCATTTTCGACTCTGAGTCACAGTGTAAATTCCTGGTTCAAAGGTATCTTTGACTAGTGACTGTTCCAAACTAATGACTGTAATATATACTAAATTAAATAAATAAAAATACAAACTAAGAATTACAAGGGGTGTGGCTGTAGTCAGTAAGACAAACTTTCCTGAGAGCCAGAAACAGAAAATGTATCTAACAACATTGCCCTTGTCCTTGCTTTTTATTGTTGTAAGAGACACAGAGCAGCTAAGGGAGGAGTGAGTTTATTTGGCCCCGACGACCTCGAGGGAAGTCAAGGCAGAAGAAAAAGCAGGAGCTGAGGCAGGAGCCATGGAAGAAGGCTGCTTACTGGCTTGCTCTTCATGGCTTGCTCATCCTGCTTAATGTTACGATCCAGGACCACCTACCCTTAGATGGCACCATACACAGTGAACTGGGTCCTTTAATGTCAATCATTAATCAAGAAAACGCCCCACAGGCTTGCTTAGAGTCCAGTCTGATGGTGGCATTTGAGATTCTCTTTCCCCAGATAACTCTAGGTTGTGTCAAGTTGACAAAATCCCACCAGACTCTTCGTAGAGCACGGGAGCCCCCAGGTTGTTGCTGCTGCTGCTGCTCTCTTGCACTAGAGCATCATGGGAAGCTTCAGGAGAGAGAGGACAGAATCACCTGGCAACCAATATCCCACATTCTCCGGCAGAAGATGTAGTAAGCGGCTGGCCCACATTCCTCTCACACCCCTGTATTGGTATCCTTTAGCACTGTAACTCTTGCATTCTTCCCCAGTCTTTGGGTCCAGCTGTGGGACATGCTTTTACCAATGGCGAATGCAGACATGGTGTGCTTGTGTAACAAGCTTTACCCTCTAGTTTCGGTCATCACTCCAGACTTTCCCCATGACAGCTCTGTTTCTGCTCTGGGCCCTATAGTGATCAGGTAAAGAATCACCCTTAGATACTTTTCCTATTGCTGGGACAGAAGCAATTTAAGGAGGAAAGGGTTTATTTTAGTTTACAATTTGAGGTAGAGTTCATCATGGAGAAGTGGAGAAGTTACCAAGATCTTGAAGCAACTGGTCACATTGTATCCAGTAAGAAGAGAGTAATGAATGCTGCACCCAGCTCCCCCCCCCACCCCCTCTCTCTTAAAAAAAAAAAAACGTATTGATTCTTGGTGAAATTCACACCCTGCTCTCCAATCCCATTCATTTCCCCAACCCCTTTTATCCCCTGTATGCCCTTGTAATCTCCTAAAACAAGCAAACAAACAATAACAAGCCCATCTCCTTGTGGAAGCTGTAGTGTGCCCCAGTGTGTCCCATGGTATTAATTTTTGTCCACACATCTTGCAGACATTCGTTGCAATGAGTCATTTGTCTGGTTTGGGCCTCTGGCTTCGGCTATACGGTCAATACCGGATCCTCACCAGGACTCCTCTCAGATGTCCCACTCTTGCCCTGTGTCATGGAGATCCTGCAGTTTTGGATCTACAGGACCAGCCCCTTCATGCTCCAGCAGTTTATAAACGGGATAGGTGTGGGGGTGGACCAACTCCAAGTCCTGGATCTGGGCCTGGGTGATAGCTGTATTGGTCAGCTTGCCAGCTCTCCCGTCCACACCACCAGGGTACATGCACTCTTCAGCAGTGCCTCAGTTAGCTCGCCCAGTGCCACAGCTGCCACAGGGGCAGGGACAGCTCTCCTGCTCTTCTGTCCTCAGGGAAGCTCACCCGCACCCCCGCCACCAGGGACAACTCTACTGTGCTACCCAGACGAGGCCTGGTCCCTGCGTGCCGCAGCCAGTGAGGGGCAGGGCCGGCTCTCCTGCTCTGATGACCCCAGGGTCATGATTTCTGCCACAGGTGGTGAGGGGTGGAGTGAGGGGGCATCTCTTTCTCACCCACAGCACTGTGTGGCAGAGTAGCAGGGCAAGCTCCCCCATGCTTACACCCTCATCTGCCTCGGTCAACGGGACAGCTCTACTTACAACCAGGAACACAACCCAGAGAGTGGTGTCACCACAGTGAGTGGCTCTTCCTATAATAATTAACCTAATTAAGATAAATCTCCTACAGGCATGCCCAAAGGCCCATCTCTCACATAAGCTTAGGTCTCTTCATTGACAACTAAGATTAAATATTGCAATCAGTGAAGGGTGTTTTGTTTGTTCTTTTTTCTGATGTAGCTCAGGGCGGCCATCAAATTTGTTGAGGCTACAAACTTGCTATTCCCCTCTAGTGGTTGGATATGTAGAAACACTATGGGCCTGAGAGGGTTTTATAGTTCATTCTTCCTCAGGCGATTTAGAATCCCCTCAATGGAAGGCTATTAGCACGGCCTACCGATGAAGGTAATGCTGACTGGACACCAGCCTCCATCTTTCCTGTGGCTCAGCAGAACGTCATAGGACTTTGAAAAGCAGTTTATCATTTTTGAAACCCTAGGGGTTGACTTAGTGCCTCATGCATCAGAGAAGTGTTTTACTACAGATCCCTGGTCCCACAAAAGGACTGCAGAATGCCTTACTGCCCACTGGGGGTGGGGGACATACCTGGTCATTTCCACCTTCTGCTATACATGTGTTGAAGAAATAGTGTAGGGGATGAAGAGATGGCTCAGGGGGTATTAAGAGTGCTTCCCGCCTTTACTGCTCTTGCTGAGGACCAGAGTTCAGTTCCCACTGACTAACAGAAGCTTACAGCTACCTTCAACCCCAGCTCCAGTGACTCTGACATCCTTTTCAGGTCTCTGCAGGCACCTGCACTCACATAGCATATACAAGTGGTGCATGTGTACACAGTCCCTATGAAGAAAGCCCAGTCTTCCAAAAGCCTCAGGGCATTGTTCACACACCAGAGTGGTGCTGACTTAACTCTACTCATTAAGAAATGGAAACTTCAGCCAAGTGAGGTGGTGAACAACTTCTAGCCCAGTTCTTGGAAGTCAGAGGCAGGTAGATCTGTGAGTTGGAGGCAAGGCCCTTGTTTACATTGTGGGTTCCAGGTCAGGCAGGAATACATAGTAAGACCCTGCCTCAAAACAAGAAACTCCAATTGAAACGTGTAATTAATATGAACATACATAGACTATGAATAATAGCCAAAAGTTATCACCATCCTGGTCCAAAAGACAGGAGACTAGCCCACCCTAAGCTCCTGTTGTAACTGTTCCCATTCCATTTGGCTAGTCTTTAGCACATTCCTATCGGTTGGTTGGTTGCTTTCTTTTGCTCACGCTGTCTGTGAGGTTCACTAAAATTGTCACATGGAGCACAAGTCGGCTCCTTTCCTTGCTACTGCAATCCTATTCACTATACGCCTGTTATTGACAGACACTAGCATCATTGCCAAGTGAAACTAATATAATTAATGCTAAGGGCACTTTTGTGTGTCTTTTCGTAACATACACACACACACACACACACACACACACACGTGTGTGTGTTAGAAATATAGTAAGCAAATGGACCTGCTGCATGGTTATTGTAAATAGGTACTGTCAATGTTTTATAAAGTGGTTGAACAGTTCACAGTCTTGTCAGTGGTTCCTGTGGCCCTCACTCTCATCAACACCACACTACAGTCCGCGGGAAATACTGGTTCAGATTTCTTGCCTATTTCATTCTCTCCCTGGGCTTAGATTTACTTAGGTTAATTTCGAGACAAAGGTCCTTCTCCGGATTGTTTCACTGCTGGCTTAAGTGCTGGTGTAACTGCTAGAAAGTGGTAAGAAGTCTGAGTCCTATTATATCTCCTGGGGAAACCTTAAGAGGTCTATTAAGTAAGAAAGGGACTTTCCTGCAATAAGATCAAAATCCTTGGGGGAACTGTAAACTGTTTATAAAGCAGCAATGCCTAGAACTGCAGGGTCTTTCCTTGGCGATAACTGTTTTCTTCACTCGGCATTACTCTTCTGATAGGATTGGGACCATCGATGACCACCCCACTCCACAGACGAGGTGAATACCGGCTCTGGTTCTTCATTTTCTCTTGGCTAAGGCAAGCCTCCAAGATTGCATACCTTCAGGTTAACAAGTTCTGAAATACAGAGTGGAGACTTTTCTGATGGGACTGTCAACAGTTACCCCAGAACTAGCAGGGCCTTCTCATATACAGTGATGACATGCTTCACTGGTGAGCCGCCCACCCTTTATGTCCTGTGTAGCAGCGAGGGCTTCTGGTCCCCACTATCACCCAGCTTTCTCTGCTTGGCAGGAATGTGTTGGTTTTTGTTTTCACTGAGTGCCCCATGGCTCAGTGAAATGTAGGATTGCAGGGGTTTGTATCTACATTGTTAATTATGAAAAGATGGGAAAACAGGCATCGTGGTACCACCTGTGCCACTTGCTCTTGGGGAAGCTGGGAGCTGATTGGAGCTGTTGGGCAGAGGCTGGCACCCCAGGCACACCACACACCTCCCAGGAAGGCAGGAGAAGGGCGAGGCGTACCCTTTCTTGTGGGATACTTTTTTTGAGTTACTACACGGAAGCCGGGGTTGGGTGAAAAAAAGTCAGGTTACATCAAGACATGTGTAGAAGCAGCTCCCAGAACTACGGTAAGAGAGGAGAGGTGAGTTACTGTTAGGGAAATCCAGTTGAGAATTACACCTAGATGTTACCTAATGAGGGATGACCCCTCAGTTTGTACAAATGCTAGCTCTGGTTCTTTTTTCTCTTGGTTAGGGCAAGTCTCCAAGAAGCATTTGTAAGGATAGAGCTGAGGATACTTTCAGCTCTCTGAGCATTCTTTCTGCTTGGTTGAACTTTGTTATCTGCCAAGGCAGGTCACCTACCACCTTATTCTCTTCCTAAAGTCAATCCTGTAAGCAAGAAATTGTGATTGATTTGTCTTCTACCTTCCCCCAAGAGTCACAGTGGCATCTCTAACTCTTCAGTGACCAGTGCACTAATGGGGAAAAGAAAGAAGTCTTTTGTGATTGATAGTAAGAATGTAAACACTGTTTCCAAGGGCCAAAACCAAACCCAACAGAACTTATTAGTTAAAAAAAAAAAAAACAAAAACAAAGGATATATTTTGATATATCACATCTTTAAATAAATTGGTAAGGGACACTGGAGTAGACAACTTTAATTCTCTTTACAGAAATTAAAACAAGACAATAGAACAAATACCCTCAACCGTCTGACCCAGCTCCTGGATGCTATGGTTTATGCATTACAGGTTGGAACATAACATTCCTAGCTACATAAGAAACTCAGTTAGCTGCACACTGCTTACAAATGCTAGAGAGTTCACAAAATGCAGACTCCGAAGGGAACAGGCACTTCCATTTTCTGGCTGTGCTTACCATTCTTCCAGTGTTTGTTGGAAACAGTACTTACCTTGTCAAAGAATTTCACATCTCAGATGCAATCATTTTCTTAAAATAACCCCCTGAGGTCTTCCTTCTCCCAAGCCTGCAGCGATGCAGTCAGGCAGGTGGTTTTTATGAGAGCTACATTGGTTGTGGCCTTGGTCAACCTGCATCTTTGCTATGAACCTCAGCATGGATGCTTCAGTCCCTAAAGGGTAGCCTGAGAATTCCCTTTTCCAGGGCAGTCTCTCATATGGACTTTGCAGGGACTGGTGTATTTTTCAAAGTACGCGTGCACTTCCCCCAGTATGGTCTTTACCATCCTCGGGAGCAAATGCGACCATGGGTCACGTTCGCTCACTCAAAGTGCATGCGCCACAGTGAGCAAGCTGCAGGGCTGCGCTTTCCTAAGTGTGCTGTCTGAGCCTCTAGCTATACCGTACCTTTAGTTCCCAAGGTCCATGTGCTCTTGAGTCACTGTCTCTAGAAAAGGAAATGATACAATCCACTTATTAGGCTTCAGGAAACCACAATGGAATCGGTTAACAGATGATGAGCTCACCTTTCTCCCTCTTTACTAAAATCACGTAAAAATATGTCTGTTTCTTTTTCTGTTAACTCCGGGAGAACTTGCTAAGATTTTGAATAGAGCTCAATCTCCACAAATGTAAGAACTTATGCCTGGGTAGGGGTCTGCCACTATATGAAAATGTTTGTATTTATTACATATCAGTTTCTTACTGCAATTCACACTGACTAATACTACTAAGCTGAGGAAAAGGAAATACTTAACTTTCCAAAAAATTTCAATGTAGGAAAATGTATAGACAACTTCTCGGTGTTCCCCAGCAAGCCAAACCGAAGCACAACATATGGAAACTGTTTAGAACACAGTATTGCAAATTGAAAAGCCAAAGGCCCCCTATTGGAATCACTTAGGAAACTTGTTGAAACATCACTACATTGCAAATTGGTGCAGCCCCTCTGGCCATCAATGTGGAGAATTCTCCAAGAGCTAAAAACAAAATAAAACAAAAACAACAACAAAAAAACCCAACCACATGTGAGCCAGCCATCCCTTTCTTTGGCATCCTAGCCCTTGGATAGTTGCTCAGCCATACTCACTGCTGCTCTATTTCTGAAAGCTTAAAAATGGAAATAACATGTCCTGCAACTGGCAAATGGATGCTGAAAGATGCAGTATACATACGCAATGGAGTACCATTCAGCTGTAAAGAGATGGAATCATGAAACTTCCAGGTAAATTGGTGGAACTAGAAAATATTCTATTAAGTGAGGTAACTCGCACTGAGAAAGACAAACGCCCCGTGTTCTCTCTCATCTGTGACTCTAGCTCCAGTCTTCAGATGTGAGAATGTAACCTGGAGTAATTGCAATGTCCAACCCTGCGTACACAATGCCTAGTCTCAGTGGCTGAAAAGGCAGAGGAAGAATCCATGCCCCTCTTAATTTTACATTTTTTTTTCTTGTCTCTCAAACCCCATTATATGTGAACAACCCTGCCATATTCGGCTGCAAACTTGGGGTGAACCTTGACCTCCTTGGGCCAGAGATGCAGCAACTTTTGTAGGGGGTGAAAACCCTCCCTACTTGCTTTTATAGCTGCAAAACGTTTAGTGTTTGGTTCTTTTATCACAGCACACACACACACACACACACACACACACACACACACACACACACACACACTGGGAGCTTTAGCTGGGTGGTCAGGTCTGACCCTCATGGCATCTTTCCTGTTGTTACATTATCTAGTCAGAGGCTCCTCATTAACCTGGCAACTCTTTTAACAGTTACAACCTCTGCAAGAGCTGGCTGCAGCCTTAAGCTTTTCAGAAGAGTAATTGGTAATAACCATTTCACAGAATAAGATGTTATGATGGCTTGAAATTTCCATTACCCAAATTAGCCCATTACTTTTCATTTCAGCTTCATGCAAATTCTCTAGAACGGGCGGAAGTAGACAGATTCTTTGCCAAAATACCGCATGACTAGCCTCTAGCCCAGCTGCTAACTAGAATCCTGTTCTCCTCACGCGCTAGGCCTCTATGGTCTGCATTCATTTTGTAGTCTTACTTCCCACTTCACTTTCAGACAGGGTCTCTCTCTAGGATGCCTTGGCTGGTCTGGAACTCAGAGAGCAACCTGCCTGTTTCTGTCTCCCCAGGGTGTGCTGGGATTAAAGGTGTGCTTTAATTCTCTCAGTTTAATCTTCCACGCTCCTGAGATAACAAGCTGTTAAAACTCTGTTTCTAACAGTTAATGGCTTTTCTGGCCAAAAGTTTCAAAGATCTTCCAAACTGTGCCATTGTGTGTTCAACTTCGTGAGCCTATGGGGGGCACTGCTTGCTGTTCGGAGCACTGCACCACCTCTACAGAACTGAGGCTCAGTGAGTGCGTCCAGAGGGCAGGAAGGCATATGACAGCCATGGGAAAGAATCAGGTTCTATTTGGGCTTCTGGGGAACATAAAGAACGGAGAACTGTAGGAAGTATATTTTATCTCTGTGAGGATTAACCAAAGGTATCAGGTATTTTGGAAGATATAGGGGGTTCCCTTTGTTATAAATTGTGTCATCTTTATACAGTATGAACCCCAAGACAGAATTTTTTTTTTGAGGGAATTCAAACATAACTGAAGTGGTAGAGCCAGAGAACTTGTAAACAATTGAATTTCTTTTTTAAATATTTATTTTACTTATATGATGCACTGTAGCTGTTTTCAGACACACCAGAAGAGGGCATCAGATCCTATTGCAGATGGTTGTGAGCCACCATGTGGTTGCTGGGAACTGAACTTGGGACCTCTGGAAAAGCAGTCAGTGTTCTTATCCATTGAGCCATTTCTCCAGCCCAACATTTTAATTTCATGGCCCAGGAAGTAAGTCAGGAGGAAGGAATCTGCTGGTGATGAATCTTCAGTTTTCTCTACTTCAGGTCACTCCCCAGAGAGTATTTGCCTCTTTTTAAAATGTGGCTCTGGCCCACAGAAAAATATTAGCTCAGCTTCTGCCTGGAAAGATCAACTGAGATTTTATTTTCTAAGTTTATGAAGATTATTGATTCAAAGAAAAGACCGTACATTTTCAACAGAGAGATGCCTGGGTTTTAGATACTCCCTGGTGCTCCCTGTATCTGAGCTTTGCTGATTTGAACTTTAGCTCAGGTGTGACAGGCATAAGGTAATTAAGCAATATTTTACTAACCTTAACTCATTATATCTTCTTTTAAGTTGCCAAGTTCTCAATTCTTTAAGAGCTGATAAAATTTTTGTTCTTAAAATTTCAAATTATAAAGTACTTTTTAGTATTTTTTTTCCTGTTTTATTCTGCTCTACAGGTTCTCAACCCTAGGCTGTCTTCAGATGTATAGCAATCTTCCTGCCTCAGCCTCCCGAGCGCTGGAAGGGTAAGTAGATATACCGTGCCTGTTAGGTACCTAGATTTTTATTTTTCATTTCGAAATTATTCTATCTCCTAACATAGTCTGTATTGATAATTGCTCATTTATCATATATTTGGAATGGCAATTATGTTTTTACATTTATAAATGAAATAAATGTCTATTTTTTTAAATCTCAAAACCACTGATACTATTTAAATTTAGGTAGGTGTGGTAGCCTAGACCTATGAATCTAGCACTTGGAAAGTCGAGGCTAGAGGGTCAGGGTTCCAAGTCAGCTTCTATTACATGACAGATCACACACACACACACACACACACACACACACACACACACACAAAACATCCCTCTAGATTTTTAAATCATTGAGACTTTATAACCCTAAAAAAGTCTCACAAAAGTATCAACAAATTTTGGTCTAGTAATAAATACACAACACTACACTTTCACTAGCAGACATTTTGTGCTGTGTCCTGCCAGAGTTGGCAGTGAGACTGTGTGCAGTGAGACTGTGTGTGGTGAGACTGTGTGCAGTGAGACTGTGTGTGGTGAGACTGTGTGCAGTGAGATTGTGTGCAGTGAGACTAAGACTGTGTGTGGTGAGACTGTGTGCAGTGAGACTGTGTGGTGAGACTGTGTGGTGAGACTGTGTGCAGTGAGACTGTGTGCAGTGAGACTGTGTGTGGTGAGACTGTGTGCAGTGAGACTGTGTGGTGAGACTGTGTGCAGTGAGACTGTGTGCAGTGAGACTGTGTGCGGTGAGACTGTGTGCGGTGAGACTGTGTGTGGTGAGACTGTGTGCGGTGAGACTGTGTGCGGTGAGACTGTGTGCAGTGAGACTGTGTGCGGTGAGACTGTGTGGTGAGACTGTGTGCAGTGAGACTGTGTGCAGTGAGACTGTGTGCAGTGAGATTGTGTGCAGTGAGACTGTGTACAGTGAGACTGTGCGGTGAGACTGTGTGCAGTGAGACTGTGTGCAGTGAGACTGTGTGCAGTGAGACTGTGTGCAGTGAGACTATGTGTGGTAAGACTGTGTGCGGTGAGACTGTGTGCAGTGAGACTGTGTACAGTGAGACTGTGTGGTGAGACTGTGTGTGGTGAGACTGTGTGCGGTGAGCGTGCACTTGTCTCACTGACTCTAATACACAAGTGGCCAGATGAAAGAAACACCTGTATTTCACATCTTACAGAAAGAGGCTGTCAATCACACCACACCAACAACTGACATGTTTCTACTTTCAGATATTAAAAAGTGAAGCTATGTATCTTAAAATCAACAAAACGTGCCACATAGATAAAGTCTAAACACCTACTTTTTCATTCTGTCTTTCACACAAATAAGCCGTGATTTAGTTATGCAGAGCAAACTTTATTTCTGCTATACATGACAACAAATTTCTCTGAGAAAGCTTTATTTCTGCTATACACAGCAACATTTTGTTCTAGGAAACAACTACTATATTAATTTTACCATTAAGGTCAGACAAAAATACATGTCAGCGATCCCAGAAAGGCAATGGTGTGTAGACTATCAGATATGTGAGAAAAAGAAAAAAAAAAGCTGTCAACTGTCCACAGGGGTTCGTCCAGTCAGGTTTTCAGTCAGTCAGCTGAGGATTATGTCATTAGTTAGTCTTTGTTCTGTAGAAAGAACACAACACAAGGATGGAAATCATCACCTGAAAGGGAATGGCTGGCTGATGTATTCAGTACCCCACACTCTTGGGATTTCTTTAACTTCACTATGGCCGGTTCATCATAGATGCCTCCAAGTCAACAAGACCAGACTTACTTAGAGAATTGATGCTGGCAGGTATGTGTTTCTAGAGGGAAGACTCTGTAAATTAACTTAAAACCAGATGTTCTGAAATGTTTATATTCCTCTGATAGAAAGAGAAATATGAACACAAGACTCACCTCAAAAGGGAACTCAACTACTTTCAACACTGACTCTCAGCCAGTTTTCTATCTCTTAGGTGAGTCTCATTTAGTCCTAGGCTTCTTCCTCAAAGACGAGAGCAACCGGCATTCAGGAGCTGGGCCCTATTGAGGCTAAATAAACCCTGTGCCAGCCACACACCGAGGAAACCCTCCTGTCATGTAAAATGTGGGAGTCTATCCCATTATTCTGCTGAACCTTTAAAAAGGAGAATTCACTTGTTGATACAGGGTCTCACTGTGTCTTCCAGGCTGACCTTGAGTTTACATGGTTCTCTTGCCTCAGTCTCTGAACTGTAACTACAGGTTCAGGGCCACCACACTTGACTAGTGTAATTATGTAGTGCATCCCCACAGGTAGAAAATCTGACCGTGCCATCCACGGTAAACGGAGGATGTGCAACGAAAACAAGAGCCATGGTGTGATTAGGATACATCCAGACTATAGCCATTCCTATCCTAACCATCTCGCTGTCCTCAAGTGATTGGACCCCTTTGATCTCTGCCCTGAATATGTATCAGAAGTCAATAATGGTAAAAGCTTTGATAGCCAGCCACCCTGGACGTTGTGTAGTTCCTTAGTTAGGAAGCCAGGTGAGCTGTGAAGGTGAAGCTGGCTGGGAGGGAGGGGCAGCTGGAAGGCCCCACTAAAGCCATGACTATAAGGGTTTTAGTTCACATTTCCAATGCTTTTCTTTCTTTTTATAAGGAATTCTGCTGTCTCAGTGCCTCACAATGAACTTAGCAGAAACCCAGGCCTCACTCACACTCACATTAACCTCACACTCAGTGTTTCTGCTCCAGGCTCCTGGGTGCTGAGATTACAAGGCAATAGTTCCCTTTAAAATGTAAATTATCATTAGGAAGGCTCATCCACACGAGTGCTTTGTATATCTTCCCATACTAGAAAGCCAATATTATTGCCTCTTTAAAGGGCAAAGATTCCCTGAACAAAAACAGTAATTATCGTGCTTCGGCAGCACAAATACTAAAATTGGAACGATACAGAGAAGATTAGCATGGCCCCTGCGCAAGGATGACACGCAAATTCGTGAAGCGTTCCATATTTTTAATGCATACTGTCAAGCCCTTGAAAAAAATCAAGTACTGACTAAAAAACATATTCACATGGTTTTATGTAAAATTTATTTTAATGTCTGAAAAAACAGTACTGACAAAAATGTATAATTTTAAACAAAAAATGTTTAAAATCTTTACATTTATCTTTGTTTTGCAAAATAAAGTCGTTTAAAAAAAAAAAACAGTAATTATCTCCTACATACTAAAATATTTAAACACAAGGGTAAGTGTAATTTTCGCATTATACTTTAAAGGACTATTTATTTAATAAGCAGAATGAAATTATTAACATCTTACTAGTAAACAAGAAAATGTGCTTGCTAATTCTCTTTCATTGGTGATGGAATATTTTTAGAGCTAATCTGCCAAGCTGCTGAGTGTAATGAATGTGAATTTCGTCATTAAGTAAGATATCTAAAAGCACTTTTAAAGCAGGATTATTTCTAGTGGGCCCAGTGGGCATTTTTCACTGCCAAATGCTTTTTATGAAGAAGGAACTAAAGACCTGCTTCAGTCCACAAAAGAAGGAAGGGTCTTCAATGGTGAGGCCTACAGTGATGAATTCTGACAGTTACTCATTCACAGTGTTGGTCAGAACTGGATGCACCTGATGTGGAGCAGGTCTGGAAGGAGGATGGGTGTAGGAACAGGAAACAAACTGTCTCTGAAACTCAGAACTCATTAGAGGGAAGTGAGCTAAAGATGATGTCTTCTTTACGTCATAGATGTGACCCACCACAGAAAAAGAAGATTAATCTTTGAAAACTAATCGGTAGGAAAAAGAGTTCATGTTATATCAGAATTCATAAAGAAGGGGTTTAGCAAATGGTCTTAAAAAATACACAGATGCACATGAAAATATTTTCTGAACATATACTTTTAAAGTGCAAACTCAAAAGCTTGAGTTTGGAAAGACACTAATATTTAGGTTTAAAAGGTCCAAATATATATATTATTTCATATTGTTTTTAGTATAAAAATAGTAAGACATCAAAAGATTCCTTTTTTAAAGACATATTTCACATACACATATATGTGTGTCTGTCTGTGGGTATGTATACATGACTGAATGTGTTCACAGAGCTCAGAAGAGAGCACTGGGTGCCCTAGGACAGTGGCTCAACCTTCCTAATGCTGTGACCTTTTACTACAGTTTCTCATGTGGTGACCCCCCCCATTGGTATCATTGCTACTTCAAAACAGTAATTTTGCTACTGTTATGAATCGGAATGTAAGGATCTGTCTTCTGATGGTCTTATGCGACCCCAAAGGACCGACAGACAGGTTAAGAACATTGCCGTAGACTGTGACATACATACACGCACACACACACACACACACACATGTGTGGTGTGTGGTTCTAAGCAGCCACCCTTAACTGCTGTGGAAGAGCAGCAAGCACCCTTAAATGCTGGTCCGTCTTTCCAGCCCTGAATTTAAACAATTTTAAATTAACAAAATACATTGCAAAAATAACCTAGCTTTACTAATAGAGTTCTAAAGCCAACATGTCTTTTACTGGCTTCTGAAGTCCCCAACAGAAAAACTCACAATTAAAATACTTACAGACGTCCGTTCCTTTGGTTAGACTCCTTCGCTCGTGGGTAAGAAGCGCTTACCTTAAGACTCAGTAAGTTCTCTGCCTCTTTTTGGATTCTTCCCTCGGGGAATCGGCCAGCATAACTTTAAGTCTGACCCCATTCAGAATCTTCCCGTGCAGAGCCGCGATGGCGTCATTGGCGCTCATTCTATCGGCATACTTGACGTAGCCCACATTTTTCCCCGACACAAGGTAGACCTCGATCAGGTTCCCAAAACGGCTGAAACAAAGTAAAAGACCATCTGCCTGTAAGCTCTAAGCACGAGTCGTGGCTCTTTCCTGACGCCCGCCCACATCCAGCACCCGACGGCTGCCACTTCCTTAGCCGACTCCTGGGCTCTCCCGGAGGCCTCCTCACCAACGACATCTTTGTCTCTCCTTCGCTCTAACATTTTCTTCATGGCTCTCCTTACCCCATGGCCGTCCCTTTCCAATCCATCAATCCATCCTCCACTCTGTCTTTTTCCTGAAGAATCTCAACGGTTTCACCTTGCCTCCCAGGTAACAATGAACTCAGCTTTCGGGACAGTACTGGCTTCTCCAGCTTTGAGTCCCCTACAGTCCCTCACTGATCACATTCAAATGATCTCTTTTCATCATATCCTTCCTGCCAGAAAAACAAAACAAAACAAAAACAAACAAAACTCCCAAACCTCCTAAACCAAAGTACACTCCCAACCTCCTCCTCTAGCAAAACTAGGTTTATCCTGCAGGTCTCAGGACCCATTTTGCTTAAAAGAGAAACCTCCGAGTTTCTGTGGATCTACTACTGTGGCTCTGTATAAAGAATGTCTTGTTAATGTATAATGCATTGGTTACAACATACTTAGCACAGCCCAGGAGCTGTCCAGCACCGAGGGGTGGTTCAAGAACAAAACCAAACCAAACCCAAACCCACATGAATCAGTTACATAAAGGTCTGGGTATCTGTACCACACGCCTGATATTATGTGTGGTTCTTTTCCACGCTTCCAGTTTGCTTAACTCACATACAGCCTCAGAAGGCAAAGGGCAAATGTCTAAAATAACAGCTATGGTAGATATAAAGTTATATCAAGATATGAAAACAGGTAAGACCTTCCTTTGCCTTTATACTTGATACATATTATCCCCTATACGTAAGTGATTTGCCCTCCATGACATAACCCTCAGGATCCAACCAAGTTCGGGCAAAATGTGAGGAATTTAATAAACGTTCTTCACCTGAATGACAACATGCAGGAAACAAAAAGTGAAAGAACAGGCCTATGCAAATGAATCGTCTCCCAAGAGACAAGGGATTTTTCCATTCTATACCTTCCTGTATATCTTAAATCTTAAAAGCAAAACCAAAATCCCCCAGGAACGTCTGTGTGGCGGTCAGCACATTTGCCCGACGGAGGAAAGGAAGGGAGCACAATCGGAAAGATCAGCTAAGTCTTTAGGACTCCGGGCAGGCCACCTCTCAGCAGCAGGAGCGTGAATGGTGGTCCCTGGTTTAAATGCATTGAGCACAAGTGTTTATAACTACCACCGTAGCTTTGAGCATCTCACCAGAATATATCCTCCAACACGTCTAACGGCAAAGGATGGGGATTAAACACGATGAACAGCCTTTCTTTCACCGGAGTCTCAGGCGCGGCTTTCTTCTTGCACGACGGAAGCGCAACATCGGTCTGGATTTGAGGCACCTGTGACCCGGAACTTCCTCCAAACTGCTGGCGAAGAGTCGGGTACAAAGGGAGAGAAAAGAAAGATGGTCAAGAGCTAAAGGTGTGCTATGGCACCCACGCGGTCTTTTACGGCAGCGCTGACAGCGTCCTTCGGTATAGACACGCCACATTCTTACCACTTACCAGGAGCTGCTGCTGACTCGGGCTGTTCCACACGGTCGACGCGAGCTGTGCCGACACCATCTGTGTGGCCATTTTCCTAATGAGACTGGGAAGAACAACCGACAATTTACAGGAGACTAGAAACAGTTAACATCTTGACAGTAATTTGTTTGGCGTGGCTTTCTCACCTGAGGCGGACAGTCACGTGCGCCCGCAGCTTGGTGTGACCCTGGAATGGTACTTACTCTGCCTCGTTACTTCCGTCGTCCAGGAAGGAAACGCCGATCCGATTCCCGGGAGGGTACTGGAATCCATGTAGTTTGTATTTTGCATAAATAGCTGATGCTACGTTAAAATACTGAACCACACCATGACCTAAATTAGAGAATGTTAGACATGAAAAGGGCAGATGCATCCTTAAGGCCTAAGTTACGACCCCTCTCTCTCTCTCTCTCTCTCTCTCTCTCTCTCTCTCTCTCTCTCTCTCTCTCTCTCCTTCCTTCTTTCGTTTTTAAAATTTATAGTCATTGGCATTTTGCTTTCATGTTATGTCTGTGTGAGGGAGTCAGAAGCCCTGGAACTGAACTTGCAGACAGTTGTGAGCTGTCATGTGGGTTCTGGGAATTGAACCTGGGTCCTCTGGAGGAGAAGTCAGTGCTCTGAACCAGCTAGCCTTTTCTCCAGCCCCGGTTACAATCAAAGGTGAAAAATATAGAACTTCCATTATTCTCACACAAGTAGTAAAAACAAATCAAAGAGAACAAGTTCTGTTAAATATGCATGTAACATTATCTGTAGGCACTGAAATGTAAGTCAGATCTTGGTAAAATACAAACATTTTAAAGAAACTATAGTATCAGCATATATTTTAAGAAGTGTAGTACAAATAACTTTAAGAAAATGTAATGTGTATACACACACACACACACACACACACACACACACACACACACTTCTAGAAACTTGCTAGACTAGGCCATTGGCCTTTAATTTGTAATTCTACTTTCTCTGTCTCCCAGTGAGTACTGGATTATAGGCACTCACCACTAGGCCCAGCTTAAATTTTCTTATAAAATATCGCTATACATAAAAACCAAACTTCTTAATTCTTTGAGGTTAAGAGTTTTTCTTATTATACTTAACAGGGAATAATGAGAACTTGCCCATGGAAAAGATGCTATACTCAGCTAGTTGAAACTGTGGAAGAAGGGTGGTACGCATGAAAAACAGAAACACATTCAGCTCTGGGGCTAGGTTTCAATTAAGCTGGAGGGAGGGAGAGATTTCTTCTGGAGGCCAGGAGCTGCGGACACAACCAAGAGGCTCCTGTGATTTCTCTGTGACATAACCCACGTCGGGAGACACAGTATCGTCCTCTGTAAACCAAATGGACTGATGCCTCTTTAGCTGTCAGTCTGATATAACCTGGAGGTGCCAGGAAGGGGGAGCCGTAGCTGAAGGACTGGCTGGCCCAGCCGCCTGCTGCCATGCCTGTGAGAGATGCCCTGGCTGTAACCAACACTCCCTGTTCCTACTGCGAATCGGAGGATGTAGAGAGAGACGCAGAACACAGTACGTCAGAGAGGAGAAGAGACCTGGAAATGCAGCTCAAAGAGCAAAAGCAGACCCTAGCCTGAGGCACCATCGTTTTACGATGGAAAATAGAGAATTCTTCATTTTGTGAGAGTCGAAATTATTTTTATGGTGAATGACTTTTATAAGAAAAGATATATTCTTGAGGGTTTATTTACTAAGGTGTTGAATTTTAAACTATAAACTAGGAGAAAGGGAGGGGCCGGGAGAGGGTAATGGGCAGTAGTGAGATTAAAGTACTCGATATACCTGAATAAAGATGTCACTGTGAAGCTAATCACTGTATAACAAACATAGGTATGTTAACAAAAAGAATTAAAGGAAAATATAAACTTCCTGCAACATAAACAGCATAAAAATGTGTCATGGATAAAAACTGATTTAACAGAACACTAGAAACTTAGCAACAGCTAAACATCATTTTACCATAATTGGAATAAGGGTCTCGCTGAACCTCACAGTACTCCAGCCCTGGGACGATGTCAAAAATGCTGAAGAGCTGCTCCTCCGTGAAGGGGACTCTCGACACTACGGACAGGCGCTTGGAGATAGTCTCTTGGCTTCTGCCATCGTTCTTGTCAAAAGTGGGAAATTCAGATTGTTGTTCTCCAACTATATGGATATAACACACGTATATACAAATAATGCACACGTATAAATAAATGATTCAATTTCTACACACTAAAAATTATGTGACCATTCTGCACGAGGACATTTGAAACGTCTAGACACGAGACACCATATTTTGTGTTATTCTTTTAAAAATATTTTTTAAATTATCCTCTGAGAATTTCATATACGTATACGATGCGTTTTGACCATCTGTACCCCCTCCTCTGTAGTACCAGCAGTATAACACACACCACAGCGACGTGGTGACAGGAAAGTGGACAGCTTCAGTGGTGTCTAGTTCAATACCGCAGGAAGGACTTTAGAATATAAAACTGTAATATATGGCAAGAGTCTTGTCAGAAGAGTTCTGCCAGTGCCTCTGGGGACTCGAGCTCCTCCCCACCTTCCCAGCCTCTGCTCCTCTCTGCAAACCAAGCTTTAAGCAGCACCGTGAAGGGTACTTGCATATAATTTTCATGTTTTTAGTTGAATTTGCAAAAGCAGAATTCATACACTAAAACTATAGCAGTAAGATGTTAGAGTGTAGATAATGCGTAGCTAGCCGGAGGAACCAATACTGTATAAGTTAAACAAACAGGTCATGGATGAAGGATATCAGAAGAACTGAGGAAAACTTCTGAGGAAATAACCAAACAACATGGCAGATTTTCATTCACCAGGTAACATTTTCAAGTTGCTGACCGAGAATGGCTCGAAGTGAGCTCACGTATAGCCAGTAGGCTACATATCAACAGCAAGGAGGCAAAGGCAGTCCACTCACCGAAGGGAAACAGACTTGCTCTAGGCTCCGGCCCCAAAGCCTCCTGCCTCACGCTACTGTAATAATCTTGTTCTGGGGACTCCAGCATTTTATTTTTAGGTTCAGCCAAGAGTGCTCTGAAACCTGAAAATGAGAAGCCGTAAATGTTCAAGCTTCATAGCCAACTTAACATACTTGATTTTGCAGATCTCACCTAGTTTTAGAAATATAACTGAACAGGGCAGGATTTACATGGGGGCCATCCCCATCAGACAGACTTCTTTGTTTCATGGTTAGAAGACAAAAAGTAAAAGAGAAAACAAACAAACAAAACAAAAACCAGCAACAACAAAATCAAGAGCCCCACGGAGAGGCTGATGCAGAGAAAGGTCAGCTGTGCCTTCCCTCCTTCCGGGAGACGGTGTCGCCTGCTTGTCCAGTGTGCTCAGCATCAAAACCCCATTGGTCATCCTCATCTCTACCCTGTTACCGTGCTTCCTTTATATGTGCTTAGCATGTTACCTGGCACACCACCATAATTCCAGTTCATCACAACTCTGTAACTAGTTTCCTTGTTTTAGATCAAGGGCTCTTACTGAAGGATCTAAAGATTCGTTTCCGAAAGTGGGAAGAGGGTTATGGAGAGACAGTTAAGCTAGGCCAGTGCTAGCACAATCTCATTGCAGGTCCCCATCACCCACACAGAAAGCCAAGTGAGGCCATATATGCCATGATTACAGCGTTGGGGAGGCAGACAGGAGACCAGGCTAGTCACTGGTAAGCTCCAGGCTCATGAGGAAACACCCCAAGACAAAGTGCATAAGCCAGCCCCTGCCTTCCATGTGCACCCTCTCCAGATCCCTACACAAGGTGGGAAGGTCCACAAACCCTCTAAAACAAATGCTCACCCATGCTCTGTGTGCACAGGTGTTTCAAGGGTTCCCGGTGTTCACCAGCTGCAGACACGGTAAGCCAGGGGGCTTGAGCTCATGCAATCTGTATGGGGGGCTCTGACTCTATCCGGGATGTGGAGGTGAGGGAAACAAGATGTGCCTTCTGTTTTCAGTCTGAACATACTCTTCTACCGCTTATCTTCTAGCTCTTAGGTACTCGGTACAGATGTAAAATCAATGCCAAGGCTACCGGGTACTCCATTACACCTTCCTCTTAGCATACTGAGGAACAAACCATAGGAAGCCAATTAGGGCTGACTGAGAAACTTAGAAGGACCTAAGAAGAAAATCATGGTGTCGACTTTAGAGGCAAATGTTGTTCTACTGATCAGCAGCAACTCTTTCCTGTATATACAGATGTTTGTAACAGTCTAAAGCCTGTCTGATTTAGTACAGCTCTTATTTCCTGAAGTCAACTTTATATACAACATTAAATATCCAACAATTAATGTATCACTATAGCTTCAAATTATTTACCCATGACAGCAAGTCCCACCAACCCCATCCTTAATTTAAATGTCCGTTAGTATATTAAATCCTTGTTAGGGCTTAGGTCAGGTAGGGACAAACAGAATGAGATTTGCTGGGCATGGTGACATCCACCTGTAAAGCGGACACCTGGGAGGCCACAGTTAAAGTTAAAGCCCAGTCTGGGTTACACAGCAAGACTCTGTCTTAAGAAAAGCAACAACAACAACAACAAAAAGATTTTTAAAAACCTAAAAGGGTAAATTAGCTTTCAATACGTTAAATTACAAAATATTTTTTTAAAGCCCCAAATCTGTGCAAACAATAAGCCAGGAGTACCCCAAGTTTACTATCAAGTACTCAGTCGATCATATTTCTCAAGATGGCATCCGTGTATGACTGATTCATCAGTGCGAAATGTTTTCAGCCTTGGATATATAGAAATACCTGCTACACTACTTACATAGTATGGCGAAAATCTAGTGGTTATTTACAATCACGAAAACCGGCTGTTATTTATAGTAATGAGAATTTCTTTCAAAGGCCTTTTAGCAAGGTCAAAAGCAAAACAAAATATGTCTGGGGCTGAAAAGATGACTCAGTGGTGACGAACACTTGTGGCTCTTACAGAGGACCTGGGTTCTGCTCCCGATACCCACACGGTGGATCACATCCGTCTGGAGCTGCAGAGGATCTGACGTCCTCCTCTGGCCTCCGCAGGCACCGTACCCATGCGGCACACAGACGTACACGTAGGCACAACCACCACACACATAAGATAAAACTTTAAAAGCCCGTTCTTACTTCTATCACAGTTTTCTATTGCTTGGGCAGCCTGTGATGGTTTTAAGTATCGCACGTAGCCCAAGCCTTTACTCTCTCCAGTGACTTTATTCTTAATAATGCTGCAATACTCGATATCTCCATACACCTACAAGAGTCAAAAGAAATGACCTTAGGAGACTCAAAGATAATAACTGAAATGAGATTTCAAAACTTAAATTTATACTTATTTGTGTCTCATGCTTGCAAACAATGAAATCCTTCAAGGCGATACACGCATACATGTGCACGCTCACACACACACATACACACACAAGTACGCACGCACGCACACACGAATGCATGCACACACGTACACATGCACACTATATCGCTGATTTGGTGGTCAATGAAGCTGAGCCTGCAGAAGTCAAATACCTTGCCTAAGCCACAGAGAAACTAAGCTGGGATAGAAAGACTTGTGCACACCGTCTCATTCAGTAGAGGGGTGTGAGGGCTTTGGAACTGGGATTCTGAGAGTCAGCCCCTGGCTCACACTCAGTAACCGGGCAGTCCACTCTCTGTGCCAGCATCTTCAGCACCACGGATGTCACTGGACTGCTTAAGGTTAAATGAACTAATCTAGATTAAATGCTTAAGAGTCTGGAATATACCAAATACTCAGCAATATCAGTTGAAAAATGTTTAAGTGACTATTAGTATTGTGAATGACTGCATGCTCTTTTGAGGATCAGTTCAAGACATAATAACATAATGGTTTACTCAGAAAATTAGAATTTGTGAGAAACACACAGTAATGTTTAGTGTTGGAAGACACATAGGCTTATAAACTCATGCAATTAAATATGTATTTTATAAAGTTCTCTTGTAAACAAGTTTATTATATATTTAGATTAAAATGTTTTATTATCCTCTTAGAAAAAGGTAAACATTTTCTTACTACTGGATGGAGTATAAATTTTTGGAGTCTGTTACTTTTGAAGGTCAACTGGAGCAGGGCAAAAGACACGGAAAATGATTTTTTTCCTGCTAGCTTTTCTTCTTGCTTGTCACCCACCTCCAACTCACCATGTTAAAAGGTTAAACAGAAGAGAATACCATTTAAAAAACCAGCTCCAAACAATTAAAACCTGGTTGAGTTGCTGCTGAGAAAGCCTACACATAGTCACCGCCTACAAAGGTCAACGGGTACAAAAGCCATTTCCTCTGACTAGCAGCTCAGAGCTGTAATTAGTCTCCCCTTAAATGTGACCCACGTAGAAGCCCAATCTTAGGATGAAACCACTTCAAGGAATAACCTTAAGGTGAATGACACCAACATAACACAGGCTATGATCAGTGTTAGCCAACCAGCTCAGCCTGTGACTCACTCTTTGGAGGGGCAGGATAATTAAGAACCGACAAGTGCTTTGGGATCTTGAGAGCAGGCTCTGGGGACAGAGTGAGTTGACATTTTGGAATGCAGTCATCTTAAAGAAAATACTCTGGGTTTGCACTTGATTTTCTCAACCTGTATCTGATGACAAATTCTCATTTGGACCGTCCAGTTGTTAGTAACTGTGCAAGGTTGAGGGCGGAGCTATGGTCATTACAGGCAAGTACCTTGAACTTCTCCCGCAGGTCTTCTTCTGTATAGGACTTTGGTATCATGACGAAGATTCTTGTGAGTTCTTCATCTTCAACATCCCTGTGGCTTCCCGATGACCGGGACTGAGCAATGAAAACCTAAGAGACATATAAAGCCTTCAGAGTAAGTGTATCCGTAGTCCTGAAACATATTACTTAATAATACAGGTACACAACTCAGGTTCAAATGCAATGGGACAGGATCTTACAATTTTTTTTTTCAAAAGTAATCTTTATTGCAGTGATTAAAAAAAATCCTAATCTTCACACTGTTTTTTTTTTCCAAATACATTTCAACTTTTGTTTTGAGACAGGGTCTCACTTCATAATCCTGGCTACAGTTTAACTCTGTAGGTAGGCCAGGCAGACCTGAAACTCAAAGTAATCCACCTGCCTCTGTCTCCCAAATACTTACTTTTGTATTTTTGACCACTAAGAGCAGGTCACTGAAAGAATGCAAACTCTATATTTAGACAGCGTTGACTAACTGTTACATGTCTTCCCTTGTCTAATTGTTTTACATATGCTGACTCCCAGTTCTGTCAGTAACACCCCAGATGGAGTTTGGGGATCCACGGTAGAGGGCTCTCCTAGCACTTAGGCAGCCATGGGCCTGATTCTCAGAGCCCCCAATTCCCTCCCCAGGATGTATTCTGAAGGTCCATCACTGACTACACAAACACGCAAGAATGCTATAGGCTCTTACTTATGGAGTTATCAGTTACTACTCTATGTACTGAAGTTCCTCATCATACAGCATCTTTATCTTTAAAGCATTTCTCCTGTAAACGTCAGTTAGTTGCATTTTTGTTTCTTTGTTTTATAGCATCTTCCTGGGTGGGGAACAGGGTCTTCCCTTGTAACCTAGGCGGGCTTTGAATTCAAGATCTGCTTAGCTGAGCTTTCTGTGTGCAGGGAGTCTGTGCCACTATGCATGGCAATAATCTCTTCCCTGAGGTATTTAGTTCATTTATATTTAATGCAAATATCCATACAGCTGGGTTTAAGTCTAGACATTCTAACTGCGTTCTAACAGTGAATTTTTAGAAAAGGGTAGCATAATCACACTCACCCATCACTGTGAATATCCAAACACTTATATGTGGATGGAAAACCACAAGAGGTTCTATTTTTTCTAGTACTGGCAGGTTAATTTTATTAAAACCTTATCAGGTAAGGGACTCTATTCTGAATCTTATTTTCTTGGTGGTACAGTATTTGTTTCACAGTTTGCCTTGGTTTTTATTTTAGAGAAATGCTAAAATTTCTGACCAAGGCTTGTTTGAACAGCTATAACTATAATACTCTTAATAGTAATGTCACTTTTTATAATTTGAAATTATATCAATCACCTTATCACAAGGACCCATGAGAAGGGACGTGTGTGTGTGTGTGTGTGTGTGTGTGTGTGTGTTTGTGTGAGTTTGTGTGTATGAGTGTGTGAGTTTGTGTGTGTGTAGTGTTTCCTTTAAGGAGAGCAGTGTCCCACTTAAGTGTGAGGAAACCATGGCTAATGGAACACTGCAGGAGGCCGAAACGTGAAAGACACTGAATATAAAAACCATGGCACTGTCTACTTTTGTGGAAGAGAACACTGGGGAAGGTAAACATACTTTGGCTCAGAAGACAGCTTGTTACCGATGCAAAGGACCCTACTCATAAGATAGATTAGAGACACACCCCTAGGGAGTCTATTTTAGTCATTTCTTCAGTATAACCATCATATGTCAGCACCACTGAAGGTATTAGCAGAAATGGCCAACTCTAAGTTAATACACCGGTAATGAAGTATCCAAAGAAACATACAAGAGAAGCTCCAAAGAAAACACAAATACCAGAGAAAAGGGACCACAGGTAACATGAGATCGGGAGTGCCATCAGAGCACAAATTTATAAATTTTCGAGCTTAAAGGGTTTATAAACTTCTCTGATCAATGACTGTATAGGGCATATGAATCGCCTGGTGCACACCTTGTTCACAGAAAATTTAGCCCCTTTCTTGACAAACGATGCAGAGGAGAGGTGGGAGAAGCTCCAACCCACAGTCCACAGACAATGGTATTCTTATAAAACCAAAACCAGAACTCCCCCACTCCCGCACCACTTTCTATCTAGGTTAGTCCCTTTCCGGTATAGCATAGCTTGTCACAAAATACTTGTACTTTGATACTTTTCTAGTTACAGGCATGGTACTGTAATGTTTTGTACTTAAGAGATCCTTCACACTTTGTAAAAAAACAAAAACAAACAAACAAACAAAAAAAAAAACTCGAGAAAAAACAAAAAGCCCTAAAACGAAATTATCTAGTCGCGAAGGCAATCAAGGTGTCTGAGAGAGGAAGCTCAGAAAAGTTTTCACGATAGGCAGGAAGAGAGAGACGGTAGGTCAAGTGAGTTATGACAGCCGTGGCTGCGCTGTCATTGGCCAATCTGTTCCCAGGGTAAGAGGCTCCTTTGGCCAGAGGCGAGGAATCCGCTCCTCCAAGCCATCCGGACACACTCGCGGTGCGTGCAGAGTCCAACCCCTTTCCTACCAGCATACCCGGTGCAGCAAAGGGGCAGGAGAGACCCAGCCCATAGCGCCATCACCCTCGCGGACACCACCAACCCTGGGACACCTCTACTACAGACACGCCAACCCGGGGACCCACATTCCAGACATCCCAACCCAGGCACCCATATCCCAGACATCCGGACCTGGGCATTTCTACGTCACACACCCTAACCCAGGCACCCCAATCCCGCACCTTGATGGGCTTGGTGTCGTTGGGACCAAGGCACTGTCCGTGCATCTCCTCCATAGCCCGGCAGGCCTGTGAGCTGCGTGCGAACTTGACGAAGGCGATGCCCTTGGACTCCTTCGTGTGCTTGTCGCGCACCACCCAGATGTCCTGGATGTCTCCGAAGGGCGAGAAGTGCTCCCTCAGCACCGACTCGGACATGTACTTGCTGATCACTAAGAAGATGCGGCTGTTGGGCGGCTCATCCAGGCTGTCTACGCCCGGGCGGAAGCCTCCGCTGCCCCCGGAGCTGCCAGCGTCGTCCATGGCGCCCCACGCGGGAGGCAGGCGCAGCCTCCTGCGGGCTCTGTCCCCCGGGGCAACGTCCCAGCCCGCCACGGCCGGTCCCCGGCTCCACTTCCGGAAGAACCGCAGCCGGGAGGCAGGTGCGTCTCGCGGTGAGGTCTGCGGGCTTCCGGGAACGCTCTGCAGCGCCCCCTGGCGCCACGGTGGACTCTGAGCAATCTCGAATCTCTAGTCCCAGGGAAACCAAGAATGGGATTATGCAAACCACTTTGCCCTGTAGTGGCTAAAAAGACCCACCTGCCTGATGCTTAAAGCCTCCCCAAAGCTAGCTCTGGCTTCTTCTTAGCCAAAAAAAAAAAAAAAAAAAAAAAAAAAATGTATTGCTACAAAAAGATTACCCTTTAAAATATAGTGTACTTTAGGTTGGATGTGGGTTACACGTGCCTGTAATCAGATTGCTACATATGAGGCCCCATGAGCTAAATAGTAAATTTGAGGTCAGCAAAAGCACCAAACCAAGAAATATGCAAAAAATAGGCAGACTTTACTCATAAGGGTCCATAGTGACAGGTACAAAGGACCATTGTGCTGGGGTCTTGCAGTAAGGGAGAGAGACTGGACTTGATCCCAGTAAGATGAAAAGAGGAGGGTATGAAATCAATAGAACAAATACTGAAGATCAGGGGTAAGAAAGACTCTCGATCGACCTGCTTCCCGCTGTAGTCAGGCCAGAGTAATAGATATTAATCTCAGTCAGACATCGAGGATAAGAAATATGACGAAACTGATTTATCAGGATTTGTCTTCAAATTAGATTCCCCTAGGTCACAAAGCTGGAAGTTGGATCTAGTCAAGTAAAAGACGTGTGGGAGTTTGTCTGAAATTTTGGTGAAAACAGAGAGTCTTCGCCACCATTTTGAACATAAGCTCAATTAAGAGTCACTGTAGACAGAGTTTGTAGTGATGTGGATGGAATGGCCTGTTTGGATGAGTAGTCTTTAGGAAGTGGGGCTATTTGAGAGGGATCAGGAGGTGTGGCCTTGTTAGAGTGGGTGTGGCCTTGTTGTAGGAAGTGTGTCAGTGAGGATGAGCTTCTGGAGTTTCAGAAGCTGTTCCTCTTTTCCTCTTGGCTTTGGATCTGAGGTAGAACTTTCAGTTGCTTCTCCAGCACTGCTATCTCTGCCTGATGCCATCCTTCCCGCCATGACAAGGGACTCAACCTCTGAAACCGTGAGCCAGCCCCATTTAAATGCTTTCCTTTATAAGAGTTGCCACGGTCATAGTGTCTGTTCACAGCAATAGAGTACTGAGTAGGAGTTCAAACCATAGGGTTCGATGACGAAAAGGAGCCTTTGCAACCATGGAATCCTACCCTCGTTTTTTAGAGATGAGGAATCTGAGGCTCAAAGCTAAGATGCACATGTAACAGAACCCGGCCCAGGGGCAGCTCTGCACTTGATCCACTCGGCTCCCACAGCACTTCAAGACGCAGAAGCAGGGAGAGCAATGGTGTTGGCATTAGGATAGCCCCCTCCCCCAGCAATGGCTCCACCCACAGGTGACAGGAACCTAGCACATCAATTGCCATGGAAACAGCCAAAGCATTCCCAGAAGACATCAGTTCTAAATCCCATCTCCACCTGGGAGCAAGTGACGTCACTACCCCTACAAAAGACCGAAACCCTTTCTCCTCTCTTTCCTCTTCCTCTCTTCGCCCGGCCTTGACCCCTGCCCTATCCCGTTCTATTAAACCTCTCCACGTGGAACCGTGTTTGGTGTGGTCTGTCTGGGCCTAGGCGAGAAATCTAATTTACAACATTGGTGGCCCGTACGGGGAGCCAGATTTTCTCGCGACCAGTCCTTGCCGGCCACTCCAGCACACCCCGGCCCACCCCATCGGGCTCGGCATAGCGGCAGCTGCATGGCGGGCACTGTGGTTGCCTATTCCTCTTAACAGAGGCCACTGCCTCGAGTTCCCATACTGCCTCTTGTTCTGCTGACTGCCGCAGTGACCGTCTCCCGCCGCTGCTGCCGCCGCCGCCACTGCTGCCGCCGCCGCCGCCGCCGCCGCCACGTGCAACCCGTCTGCCGCCACAGCTGATCTACCAACAGCTGCCCGACTCACAGACTTCCAGCACGTGAGTTGTCGCCATTACTAAAGCTCTAGACACTTGCTGGCCACTGCTCTGCCACGTGTGCCAATAGCTCCTGCCACGCGGGCTGCTGAGATAGATCAGCCACACGCCACACGGTTTCACTTTTCCTGATACCAGATCGTGGCTAAGGCTCCCGCACAAACATCGGCAAATTGGTAGGGATTGTCACTCCAGTTGGTGGAGAGAATCCCCGATTTCCCAAAAAGGCCTGGCCAGCTTTTTCGGGCAAAGAGGGTTACTTCTCTATAGCCACAGTTTTGAGACAGACATTGACCATTGAGAAGCTCGTCGGGAGTGCCCTTCACTCTTTTTCCCTTCCCCCAGGGCTCTAGCAGCTGGTTCACTCAGCCGAAGTCCAGGCCTGGCGAGGGCACTCTCTGCCAGATCCAGGATCTGGCGAAGCCACCAGGAGTCCGAGTGACGACTCGCGACCCCTGCGCATAGGCGAAACTTTTCTACCTAGTTTCATCCACTGGGACGCTGGATTGGATGGCTCCGTAGCCCCCTCCCTGTACCTTCCCAATGGGCAACTCAATGTCTCAAAACGTGTCACCAGGCTCCCCACTGGGATGTCTCCTGGAAAATTCCAAATCTCTAAAACTAACACCTCAGCTAAAGACATCAAAATTGATACACCTCTGCAACAATGTTTGGACTCAATATCCACTAGATAATAACTCAAAATGGCCGAAAAATGGCACCCTAGACTCGTTAATTTTACGAGACCTCCACTCATACTGCCAACGATCTGGTAAATGGAAAGAGGTTCCCTATGTACAGGCATTTACCTACCTCCGTTCTAATCCTTCTCTGTGTTCTTCCTGTAATCCCACTCACCTCCTTTTAGCAATGAAGAAAACACCAGATGACACTACAGCTCTTGACCCAGCCAATGAGCCACCCCCACTTCGCCGCAAAACCCAGACTACTGTTTCCACTCCTCCACAGCCGGTGCCAGCTAGAGGCCACTCTGCCTTGGCACCTAGTTTTACTCCTCCCATTACTCGTTCCAAGGCCATGGCCAAACTTCCACCTGACTCTTCGTCACCAGAGACGCCAGGCCCAGCATCAGTCCTTCCACTAAGGGAGGTGGCTGGCGTCGACGGGCTAGTCCGTGTCCATGTTCCTTTCTCGCTAAATGAGCTCTCCCAAATAGAAAGCAGGCTGGGTTCCTATACCTCTAACCCATCTGCTTTTATTAAAGAATTCCAATACATTACCCAATCTTACAGTCTGACATTCCATGACGTACATATGATTCTTACTAATAATTTACTTCCTGAGGAACGCCGGCGAGTTTGGGAGCAGGCAAAAACGCATGCAGACGAAATCCATCAAACAGATACAACATACCCAATTGGATCTGAGGCAGTACCTGACCAAGATCCCTGATGGGATTACAATTCCACGAGTGGTATCTTGGCCAGAGACAGGTTCATAACCTGCCTCCTGGCCGGTCTCCGCAGAGCAGCCTTAAAACCGGTAAATTTTGAAAAGCTACAAGAGGTTTTCCAAGACAGACAAGAAAACCCATCCCAATTCCTAGAGCGCCTCACAAAGGCCCTGTTACAGTACACTAACTTAGATCCTGAAAACCCAGAAGGTAAACAACTGTTAATGACATATTTTTTTTCCCAGAGCTACCCCGACATAAGAGACAAGCTTAAACGGCTGGAGAGGGGGCCCCTAACTCCACAGGCAGAAGTCTTGGCGCTGGCCTTTAAAGTGTACCATGGGAGAGATGAAAAGGCTCGCAAACAAAAGTACCATATGCTGGCACAGGCTGTCCGACCAGCCACTGCTACAAACTCCCGGCCTCCGAGGGCAAAGGGACCACCAGCTCCCTGCTATAAGTGTGGTCAGAAAGGTCACTGGGCAAAAGCCTGCCCTAGCCCCCGCAAACCAAAGGGGCCATGTCCTAGATGCCATCAAGAGGGACACTGGGCTGTAGACTGCCCTTATGTTGCACAAGACAGGGGGGCATCACACCCAAATAACTCTCCAGCCGATCTCCTAGGCTTGGCTATGGACGATTGACGGAGCCTGGGCTCCCTTGACCCGACCACTACCATTACAAACAGGGAGCCACGGGTAGCTATCATGGTATGTGGGCGGCCCATCTCCTTCCTCTTGGACACTGGGGCCACTTATTCGGTCCTGACGGAGTTTTGGGGACCCACTTCTCCCTCCCGTTTTCCTATTGTCGGGGTAGGAGGACAACCCTATCTCCCTCACCAAACCCCACCACTTAATTGTACCTTCAGGGGCATACCTCTCACCCATTCCTTTTTGGTAGTGCCTACATGTCCTGTCCCCTTATTGGGAAGAGACCTTCTAGTAAAGCTGGGAGCTTCCATTTCCTTTGCTCCCCCCACTCGCCTAAACCCAAGCTCGCCAGCAACCCCTCTGCTTCTCCTCCTAGCCAGCCAACCTACTGACACAAACATGCTGCTTCCTTTACCAGCTTCTCAGGTAGACCCCCAAGTCTGGGACGTCCAGAACCCCTCTGTTGCTAAACATCATTCTCCTGTTGTCGTCCAATTACTGGACCCTACCAGGTACATAACCCAAGCTCAGTACCCTCTCTCCCTCCAGAGCCTTAGGGGACTTAAACCTATCATTTCTGACCTCTTAAGGAAAAAACTTCTTCGCCCTACCTCTTCTCCTTTTAACACCCCTATACTAGCAGTTAAAAAGCCCAACGGAACCTATCGTCTGGTTCAAGACCTCAGGCGCATCAACTCTGCAGTGGTTCCCCTTCATCCTGTTGTGGCTAATCCTTATACTCTTCTTTCCACTATCCCCTCAGGGACCTCCCATTTCTCAGTCCTAGATCTCAAAGATGCGTTCTTCTCCATCCCTCTAGACGCACAGTCACAGGACATATTTGCCTTTACCTGGACAGATCCAGACACCCATTTCTCTACCCAGCTTACCTGGACTGTTCTACCTCAGGGGTTCTGAGACAGCCCACACTTGTTTGGCCAGGCTCTGGCTTCTGATTTGTCATCTCTGCCTCCTCTCAGATCTAAGGTCATACTTTATGTAGATGACCTTCTTCTCTGTAGTCCTTCCTCAGAGATCAGCCAGGATGACACCTCCACTCTCCTAAACTTTCTTTCCAGTCGAGGCTACAGGGTCTCACCTTCCAAAGTCCAACTGTCCACTTCTCAGGTCACCTATCTGGGACTAACAATTACCCCAACCCACAAAGCTATTACCTTAGATAGAAAAAACCTAATTCAGTCCCTAACCGTTCCTTCTACAAAGGAAGAAATTTTATCATTCCTAGGGATAGCTAGCTTTCTACGCTCCTGGGTTCCTTCCTTTTCCCTCCTCTCTCGCCCCCTATATGAAGCAGCATCAGGTTCCATCCATGAACCTCCCCTCAAGCCTGTTACCAGGCCCTTTCGAAGGCTCCAACAGGCCCTCCTTAAGGCTCCGGCCTTACACCTCCCTGACCTGACTCGCCCCTTTTCCCTCTATGTAACTGAAAAGGAGGGATTTGCCCTTGGAGTCCTAGGTCACCAACTGGGGCCATCTTTTGCACCCGTAGCATATTTGTCAAAAAGACTAGATCTAACCGTCCAGGGATGGGCACCCTGTATTCGCACCTTAGCAGCTGCTGAACTCCTCATTAGAGAGTCAAAAAAGCTAACCTTTGGTTCGCCCATAACTGTTTTCTCTTCTCATAACCTGTCGCAGCTCCTGACTTACAAAGGCCTACAGACCCTGCCCCCTTCCAGGGTTCTTTCTCTCCAGGTAGCACTAATCGAAGACTCTACGCTCACCTTCCAATCATGTCCACCTCTTAACATTTCCAGCCTTCTTCCTCCGCCAGATACTAACTACTCCCTGTCTCACTCTTGCACTGAAACTTTAGATGAACTATTACCTCATCCCTCACACATACAGGAGGGCACACTGCCTCAGGCTACCCACACCTGGTATACAGATGGCAGCTCCTTTCTACATGAAGGGCACAGAAGAGCTGGCTATGCCATAGTGTCAGACACAGAGGTGGTAGAGGCACAGGCCCTCCCTGCTCATACCACCAATCAACAGGCTGAATTAATAGCCCTTACCCGTGCTTTTCAACTGGCACAGGGACAATCCCTCAATGTCTACACAGATTCTAAATATGCTTTTCATATCCTCCTGTCCCACGCTGCCATCTGGAAGGAACGTGGGCTACTTACAACAAAAGGAGGATCAGTAACTAATGCAAATCAAATTATGGCCATGCTAAAGGCTTCCCATCTCCCCACGGCTATTGGGATTATTCACTGCAGATCCCACCAGACCGATGATTCCATTGTTTCCAAGGGAAATAACCGGGCCGATGAGGCAGCTAGGGCTGCAGCCCTTAGGGGCTTAGGCTCGACTCACCCTCCCCAAGACATTCTTACACTGCAGCCCACAATCCCACTTTCACCCCCGGACATTCGCCAAACTCTGTCCTATCTTCATCAACTCTTCCATCCTAACAGCCAGGCCTTGTCCTATTTTGTTAAGACCCACTTGCAGCCTACCCCTGAAGACTTAAGTTTCTTAAAATCTATCACTGCTTCTTGCAAAATCTGCCAGGCGTCAGACCCTAGCTCAAAATATCGTAGTACTCCTTTTCCTACCCATCAAGCCCGAGGTTCTCTTCCTGGAACTGACTGGCAACTTGATTTTACCCACATGCCCACTGTCAAACGAGTCAGATACCTCCTGGTCTTGGTAGATACTTTCTCAGGGTGGGTAGAGGCATTTCCCACAACCAACAAGAGGGCTCAGACAGTCTCTGATCTCCTCCTCCGAGAGATAATTCCCCGATTTGGTGTCCCAGCTTCCTTGCAATCAGACAATGGTCCTGAGTTTACCTCTCAAATCTCTCAAAACCTGTCTAAGGCTCTAGACATCCCCTGGCATTTTCATATCCCCTACCACCCTCAATCTTCAGGGAAGGTAGAGAGAACTAACCGCTCTTTAAAAACCACCCTTGTCAAGCTGTCACAGGAACTTCACCTTGATTGGGTAAAACTCCTACCTCTGGCTCTTTTCAGACTACGAGCTCTTCCCAAGCGACCTCTTCAGGTCTCACCATTTGAACTCATATATGGGCGTCCGGTCCTAACTCCTGGCCTCTCACCTAAATGCTCTCCCCTCCCAGACCATCTACTCACCCCGTTACTTTGCCACCTTCGCTCTCTCTTGTGGAACTTCGCTGACCACCATCTACCCCGACCACACACTGAACCTTGCCCACTGCCTGTAAACACTGGAGACCAAGTTCTTCTATCTCCTCCAGACAACCGGCCCTCATCACTCTCCCCTAAATGGCAGGGCCCTTTTAAAGTGATTCTCGCGACACCTACAGCAGCCAAACTGGAGGGACTCCCTCACTGGGTCCACCTGTCCCATCTCAAACCTTTTATTCCCCCACCTAAACATTCTTCATACACATCGACCCTAACAGGACCGTGCTCTGTCAAGCTCCAGAGGACGTCGAGACAACCCACCTTACCCTCGCTTCCAGAAAATGAGACCCCATCCTGCCAGCAACATTCAACACCACTGGATTAGACATGGGCTTCTTATCTTCCCTTTACTGTTTGTCTTTATCCAGGGAAGCCCATATATCTGGAGATTTGAGGTTCACGAGACTTCTGCAGATAACAAACAGTCCTTCCAAATAGGTTCAGGAAACTGCTCTATGGCTGGATGTCAAGAACCGATCCAAATCGCTGTCGTCCCTGTGTCGGTCATCCCATCCAAGTACTATGATCTCTTTACCTGCTTTCTCTTTGACCAGACAGCAGATGTTTGTAAGAAATGGCCAGATAAATATGGGGGTTGCCCATATTGGTCTTGCCAGATACACATGCTAGGATCACGGCCCCACCACTTCTTCTACCAACAGCACAAGAAGCTCTTTTTCTACATAGAAGATCCATGGGATCCCAGGTGGGAGACTGGAGTTGTCGGTAAGCTCTACCGTAAAAACCAACCAGGATCCCCAGTGAGTACTATCAAAATTCAGAGAAAATATGTTTCAATTGCCCAACCCCTAGATATAGAAGGGGTAGGAAAAATAATCAAACACTCCTCTGAGGTCCTTACTTCCTTAACATCCCCCCTCATAAATGGCACCAGCTTGTCCTTCCGCCTTTTGCTTCAGACTTTGACATTAGCATACAAGCTCCTTAATATCACCCGACCTGGTCGTTTTAAAGACTGCTGGCTATGTGTTCCTCCTGGAACAAACTCACAATTGCCGCTCACAGCTTCTCCAGTAATGTTGCCCAATAACCTTACCTCACCCTTCGTCAGCTGTCCCGACTCTGATGTTGCCATGACCCCTTACCTCTCCTCTATCTCTCTTCTTGGCACGGCAAACTGTTTTAAGGCATCTGGGACACATCCTGTAGGAATGTTAGGCTCCTTAGACTGCAATATGACCACAACCCTTGATACCCCATCTCTGCCACAGTGCCCAGTGATCCAAAATACATCAATCCTCTGTGGCACGCAGGCATATCATCGTTTACCTGGCAGCTGGTCAGGAAGCTGCACTTTGGTTCTCCTTTTCCCCGAACTAGGAGTAATCCAGGGAAACGAGCCCCTGCCAATCCCAGTCGTCAATATGATAGCCGCCCGACATAAGAGAGCAGTTCAGGTCCTGCCACTTTTGGTAGCTGCAGGAATAGCAGTAGGAACTAGCACTGGGATAGCAGGAATAACTACTTCCATGACCA